>NW_027144627.1:0-34787 GCF_026170545.1 Melanerpes formicivorus | reverse complement strand
ATTTTACAGCAGGTTGGAGCAGCCTGTATCTCAGCACAGGAATAAGGTAGGGAAGAATTCTAAGGATCATTTTGACTGCCTCCAGAAGTTAGATCAGATGGCCAATGGAATTTGGTGCTAGGTCTTTCCCTTTAGGTTTTACCCCAACAATGTTTTCATTAGTTTCGCTCACTCTCGAAATCAAGCATTTTACAGCAGGTTGGAGCAGCCTGTATCTCAGCACAGGAATAAGGTAGGGAAGAATTCTAAGGATCATTTTGACCGCCTCCAGAAGTTAGATCAGATGGCAAATTGGATTTGGTGCTAGGTCTTTCCCTTTAGGTTTTACCCCAACAATGTTTTCATTAGTTTCGCTCACTCTCGAAATCAAGCATTTTACAGCAGGTTGGAGCAGCCTGTATCTCAGCACAGGAATAAGGTAGGGAAGAATTCAAATACTCATTTTGACTGCCTCCAGAAGTTAGATCAGATGGCCAATGCCATTTGGTGCTAGGCCTTTCCCTTTAGGTTTTACCCCAACAATGTTTTCATTAGTTTCGCTCACTCTCGAAATCAAGCATTTTACAGCAGGTTGGAGCAGCCTGTATCTCAGCACAGGAATAAGGTAGGGAAGAACTCTAAGGATCATTTTGACTGCCTCCAGAAGTTAGATCAGATGGCAAATTGGATTTGGTGCTAGGTCTTTCCCTTTAGGTTTTACCCCAACAATGTTTTCATTAGTTTCGCTCACTCTCGAAATCAAGCATTTTACAGCAGGTTGGAGCAGCCTGTATCTCAGCACAGGAATAAGGTAGGGAAGAATTCTAAGGATCATTTTGACTGCCTCCAGAAGTTAGATCAGATGGCAAATTGGATTTGGTGCTAGGTCTTTCCCTTTAGGTTTTACCCCAACAATGTTTTCATTAGTTTCGCTCACTCTCGAAATCAAGCATTTTACAGCAGGTTGGAGCAGCCTGTATCTCAGCACAGGAATAAGGTAGGGAAGAATTCTAAGGATCATTTTGACTGCCTCCAGAAGTTAGATCAGATGGCAAATTGGATTTGGTGCTAGGTCTTTCCCTTTAGGTTTTACCCCAACAATGTTTTCATTAGTTTCGCTCACTCTCGAAATCAAGCATTTTACAGCAGGTTGGAGCAGCCTGTATCTCAGCACAGGAATAAGGTAGGGAAGAATTCTAAGGATCATTTTGACTGCCTCCAGAAGTTAGATCAGATGGCAAATTGGATTTGGTGCTAGGTCTTTCCCTTTAGGTTTTACCCCAACAATGTTTTCATTAGTTTCGCTCACTCTCGAAATCAAGCATTTTACAGCAGGTTGGAGCAGCCTGTATCTCAGCACAGGAATAAGGTAGGGAAGAATTCTAAGGATCATTTTGACTGCCTCCAGAAGTTAGATCAGATGGCAAATTGGATTTGGTGCTAGGTCTTTCCCTTTAGGTTTTACCCCAACAATGTTTTCATTAGTTTCGCTCACTCTCGAAATCAAGCATTTTACAGCAGGTTGGAGCAGCCTGTATCTCAGCACAGGAATAAGGTAGGGAAGAATTCTAAGGATCATTTTGACTGCCTCCAGAAGTTAGATCAGATGGCCAATGGAATTTGGTGCTAGGTCTTTCCCTTTAGGTTTTACCCCAACAATGTTTTCATTAGTTTCGCTCACTCTCGAAATCAAGCATTTTACAGCAGGTTGGAGCAGCCTGTATCTCAGCACAGGAATAAGGTAGGGAAGAATTCTAAGGATCATTTTGACTGCCTCCAGAAGGTAGATCAGATGGCAAATTGGATTTGGTGCTAGGCCTTTCCCTTTAGGTTTTACCCCAACAATGTTTTCATTAGTTTCGCTCACTCTCGAAATCAAGCATTTTACAGCAGGTTGGAGCAGCCTGTATCTCAGCACAGGAATAAGGTAGGGAAGAATTCTAAGGATCATTTTGACTGCCTCCAGAAGTTAGATCAGATGGCAAATTGGATTTGGTGCTAGGCCTTTCCCTTTAGGTTTTACCCCAACAATGTTTTCATTAGTTTCGCTCACTCTCGAAATCAAGCATTTTACAGCAGGTTGGAGCAGCCTGTATCTCAGCACAGGAATAAGGTAGGGAAGAATTCTAAGGATCATTTTGACTGCCTCCAGAAGTTAGATCAGATGGCCAATGCAATTTGGTGCTAGGTCTTTCCCTTTAGGTTTTACCCCAACAATGTTTTCATTAGTTTCGCTCACTCTCGAAATCAAGCATTTTACAGCAGGTTGGAGCAGCCTGTATCTCAGCACAGGAATAAGGTAGGGAAGAATTCTAAGGATCATTTTGACTGCCTCCAGAAGTTAGATCAGATGGCCAATGCAATTTGGTGCTAGGTCTTTCCCTTTAGGTTTTACCCCAACAATGTTTTCATTAGTTTCGCTCACTCTCGAAATCAAGCATTTTACAGCAGGTTGGAGCAGCCTGTATCTCAGCACAGGAATAAGGTAGGGAAGAATTCTAAGGATCATTTTGACTGCCTCCAGAAGTTAGATCAGATGGCAAATTGGATTTGGTGCTAGGTCTTTCCCTTTAGGTTTTACCCCAACAATGTTTTCATTAGTTTCGCTCACTCTCGATATCAAGCATTTTACAGCAGGTTGGAGCAGCCTGTATCTCAGCACAGGAATAAGGTAGGGAAGAATTCTAAGGATCATTTTGACTGCCTCCAGAAGTTAGATTAGATGGCCAATGCAATTTGGTGCTAGGTCTTTCCCTTTAGGTTTTACCCCAACAATGTTTTCATTAGTTTCGCTCACTCTCGAAATCAAGCATTTTACAGCAGGTTGGAGCAGCCTGTATCTCAGCACAGGAATAAGGTAGGGAAGAATTCTAAGGATCATTTTGACTGCCTCCAGAAGTTAGATCAGATGGCAAATTGGATTTGGTGCTAGGTCTTTCCCTTTAGGTTTTACCCCAACAATGTTTTCATTAGTTTCGCTCACTCTCGAAATCAAGCATTTTACAGCAGGTTGGAGCAGCCTGTATCTCAGCACAGGAATAAGGTAGGGAAGAATTCTAAGGATCATTTTGACTGCCTCCAGAAGTTAGATCAGATGGCAAATTGGATTTGGTGCTAGGTCTTTCCCTTTAGGTTTTACCCCAACAATGTTTTCATTAGTTTCGCTCACTCTCGAAATCAAGCATTTTACAGCAGGTTGGAGCAGCCTGTATCTCAGCACAGGAATAAGGTAGGGAAGAATTCAAATACTCATTTTGACTGCCTCCAGAAGTTAGATCAGATGGCCAATGCAATTTGGTGCTAGGCCTTTCCCTTTAGGTTTTACCCCAACAATGTTTTCATTAGTTTCGCTCACTCTCGAAATCAAGCATTTTACAGCAGGTTGGAGCAGCCTGTATCTCAGCACAGTAATAAGGTAGGGAAGAATTCAAATACTCATTTTGACTGCCTCCAGAAGTTAGATCAGATGGCCAATGCAATTTGGTGCTAGGTCTTTCCCTTTAGGTTTTACCCCAACAATGTTTTCATTAGTTTCGCTCACTCTCGAAATCAAGCATTTTACAGCAGGTTGGAGCAGCCTGTATCTCAGCACAGGAATAAGGTAGGGAAGAATTCTAAGGATCATTTTGACTGCCTCCAGAAGTTAGATCAGATGGCAAATTGGATTTGGTGCTAGGTCTTTCCCTTTAGGTTTTACCCCAACAATGTTTTCATTAGTTTCGCTCACTCTCGAAATCAAGCATTTTACAGCAGGTTGGAGCAGCCTGTATCTCAGCACAGGAATAAGGTAGGGAAGAATTCTAAGGATCATTTTGACTGCCTCCAGAAGTTAGATCAGATGGCAAATTGGATTTGGTGCTAGGTCTTTCCCTTTAGGTTTTACCCCAACAATGTTTTCATTAGTTTCGCTCACTCTCGAAATCAAGCATTTTACAGCAGGTTGGAGCAGCCTGTATCTCAGCACAGGAATAAGGTAGGGAAGAATTCAAATACTCATTTTGACTGCCTCCAGAAGTTAGATCAGATGGCAAATTGGATTTGGTGCTAGGTCTTTCCCTTTAGGTTTTACCCCAACAATGTTTTCATTAGTTTCGCTCACTCTCGAAATCAAGCATTTTACAGCAGGTTGGAGCAGCCTGTATCTCAGCACAGGAATAAGGTAGGGAAGAATTCTAAGGCTCATTTTGACTGCCTCCAGAAGTTAGATCAGATGGCAAATTGGATTTGGTGCTAGGTCTTTCCCTTTAGGTTTTACCCCAACAATGTTTTCATTAATTTCGCTCACTCGAAATCAAGCATTTTACAGCAGGTTGGAGCAGCCTGTATCTCAGCACAGGAATAAGGTAGGGAAGAATTCTAAGGATCATTTTGACTGCCTCCAGAAGTTAGATCAGATGGCAAATTGGATTTGGTGCTAGGTCTTTCCCTTTAGGTTTTACCCCAACAATGTTTTCATTAGTTTCGCTCACTCTCGAAATCAAGCATTTTACAGCAGGTTGGAGCAGCCTGTATCTCAGCACAGGAATAAGGTAGGGAAGAATTCTAAGGATCATTTTGACTGCCTCCAGAAGTTAGATCAGATGGCAAATTGGATTTGGTGCTAGGTCTTTCCCTTTAGGTTTTACCCCAACAATGTTTTCATTAGTTTCGCTCACTCTCGAAATCAAGCATTTTACAGCAGGTTGGAGCAGCCTGTATCTCAGCACAGGAATAAGGTAGGGAAGAATTCAAATACTCATTTTGACTGCCTCCAGAAGTTAGATCAGATGGCAAATTGGATTTGGTGCTAGGTCTTTCCCTTTAGGTTTTACCCCAACAATGTTTTCATTAGTTTCGCTCACTCTCGAAATCAAGCATTTTACAGCAGGTTGGAGCAGCCTGTATCTCAGCACAGGAATAAGGTAGGGAAGAATTCTAAGGATCATTTTGACTGCCTCCAGAAGTTAGATCAGATGGCAAATTGGATTTGGTGCTAGGTCTTTCCCTTTAGGTTTTACCCCAACAATGTTTTCATTAGTTTCGCTCACTCTCGAAATCAAGCATTTTACAGCAGGTTGGAGCAGCCTGTATCTCAGCACAGGAATAAGGTAGGGAAGAATTCTAAGGATCATTTTGACTGCCTCCAGAAGTTAGATCAGATGGCAAATTGGATTTGGTGCTAGGTCTTTCCCTTTAGGTTTTACCCCAACAATGTTTTCATTAGTTTCGCTCACTCTCGAAATCAAGCATTTTACAGCAGGTTGGAGCAGCCTGTATCTCAGCACAGGAATAAGGTAGGGAAGAATTCTAAGGATCATTTTGACTGCCTCCAGAAGTTAGATCAGATGGCAAATTGGATTTGGTGCTAGGTCTTTCCCTTTAGGTTTTGCCCCAACAATGTTTTCATTAGTTTCGCTCACTCTCGAAATCAAGCATTTTACAGCAGGTTGGAGCAGCCTGTATCTCAGCACAGGAATAAGGTAGGGAAGAATTCAAATACTCATTTTGACTGCCTCCAGAAGTTAGATCAGATGGCAAATTGGATTTGGTGCTAGGTCTTTCCCTTTAGGTTTTACCCCAACAATGTTTTCATTAGTTTCGCTCACTCTCGAAATCAAGCATTTTACAGCAGGTTGGAGCAGCCTGTATCTCAGCACAGGAATAAGGTAGGGAAGAATTCTAAGGATCATTTTGACTGCCTCCAGAAGTTAGATCAGATGGCCAGTGAAACTTGGTGCTAGGTCTTTCCCTTTAGGTTTTACCCCAACAATGTTTTCATTAGTTTCGCTCACTCTCGAAATCAAGCATTTTACAGCAGGTTGGAGCAGCCTGTATCTCAGCACAGGAATAAGGTAGGGAAGAATTCTAAGGATCATTTTGACTGCCTCCAGAAGTTAGATCAGATGGCCGATGCAATTTGGTGCTAGGTCTTTCCCTTTAGGTTTTACCCCAACAATGTTTTCATTAGTTTCGCTCACTCTTGAAATCAAGCATTTTACAGCAGGTTGGAGCAGCCTGTATCTCAGCACAGGAATAAGGTAGGGAAGAATTCTAAGGATCATTTTGACTGCCTCCAGAAGTTAGATCAGATGGCAAATTGGATTTGGTGCTAGGTCTTTCCCTTTAGGTTTTACCCCAACAATGTTTTCATTAGTTTCGCTCACTCTCGAAATCAAGCATTTTACAGCAGGTTGGAGCAGCCTGTATCTCAGCACAGGAATAAGGTAGGGAAGAATTCTAAGGCTCATTTTGACTGCCTCCAGAAGTTAGATCAGATGGCAAATTGGATTTGGTGCTAGGTCTTTCCCTTTAGGTTTTACCCCAACAATGTTTTCATTAGTTTCGCTCACTCTCGAAATCAAGCATTTTACAGCAGGTTGGAGCAGCCTGTATCTCAGCACAGGAATAAGGTAGGGAAGAATTCTAAGGATCATTTTGACTGCCTCCAGAAGTTAGATCAGATGGCAAATTGGATTTGGTGCTAGGTCTTTCCCTTTAGGTTTTACCCCAACAATGTTTTCATTAGTTTCGCTCACTCTCGAAATCAAGCATTTTACAGCAGGTTGGAGCAGCCTGTATCTCAGCACAGGAATAAGGTAGGGAAGAATTCTAAGGATCATTTTGACTGCCTCCAGAAGTTAGATCAGATGGCAAATTGGATTTGGTGCTAGGTCTTTCCCTTTAGGTTTTACCCCAACAATGTTTTCATTAGTTTCGCTCACTCTCGAAATCAAGCATTTTACAGCAGGTTGGAGCAGCCTGTATCTCAGCACAGGAATAAGGTAGGGAAGAATTCTAAGGATCATTTTGACTGCCTCCAGAAGTTAGATCAGATGGCAAATTGGATTTGGTGCTAGGTCTTTCCCTTTAGGTTTTACCCCAACAATGTTTTCATTAGTTTCGCTCACTCTCGAAATCAAGCATTTTACAGCAGGTTGGAGCAGCCTGTATCTCAGCACAGGAAGAAGGTAGGGAAGAATTCTAAGGATCATTTTGACTGCCTCCAGAAGTTAGATCAGATGGCAAATTGGATTTGGTGCTAGGTCTTTCCCTTTAGGTTTTACCCCAACAATGTTTTCATTAGTTTCGCTCACTCTCGAAATCAAGCATTTTACAGCAGGTTGGAGCAGCCTGTATCTCAGCACAGGAATAAGGTAGGGAAGAATTCTAAGGATCATTTTGACTGCCTCCAGAAGTTAGATCAGATGGCAAATTGGATTTGGTGCTAGGTCTTTCCCTTTAGGTTTTACCCCAACAATGTTTTCATTAGTTTCGCTCACTCTCGAAATCAAGCATTTTACAGCAGGTTGGAGCAGCCTGTATCTCAGCACAGGAATAAGGTAGGGAAGAATTCTAAGGATCATTTTGACTGCCTCCAGAAGTTAGATCAGATGGCAAATTGGATTTGGTGCTAGGTCTTTCCCTTTAGGTTTTACCCCAACAATGTTTTCATTAGTTTCGCTCACTCTCGAAATCAAGCATTTTACAGCAGGTTGGAGCAGCCTGTATCTCAGCACAGGAATAAGGTAGGGAAGAATTCTAAGGATCATTTTGACTGCCTCCAGAAGTTAGATCAGATGGCAAATTGGATTTGGTGCTAGGTCTTTCCCTTTAGGTTTTACCCCAACAATGTTTTCATTAGTTTCGCTCACTCTCGAAATCAAGCATTTTACAGCAGGTTGGAGCAGCCTGTATCTCAGCACAGGAATAAGGTAGGGAAGAATTCAAATACTCATTTTGACTGCCTCCAGAAGTTAGATCAGATGGCAAATTGGATTTGGTGCTAGGTCTTTCCCTTTAGGTTTTACCCCAACAATGTTTTCATTAGTTTCGCTCACTCTCGAAATCAAGCATTTTACAGCAGGTTGGAGCAGCCTGTATCTCAGCACAGGAATAAGGTAGGGAAGAATTCTAAGGATCATTTTGACTGCCTCCAGAAGTTAGATCAGATGGCAAATTGGATTTGGTGCTAGGTCTTTCCCTTTAGGTTTTACCCCAACAATGTTTTCATTAGTTTCGCTCACTCTCGAAATCAAGCATTTTACAGCAGGTTGGAGCAGCCTGTATCTCAGCACAGGAATAAGGTAGGGAAGAATTCTAAGGATCATTTTGACTGCCTCCAGAAGTTAGATCAGATGGCAAATTGGATTTGGTGCTAGGTCTTTCCCTTTAGGTTTTACCCCAACAATGTTTTCATTAGTTTCGCTCACTCTCAAAATCAAGCATTTTACAGCAGGTTGGAGCAGCCTGTATCTCAGCACAGGAATAAGGTAGGGAAGAATTCTAAGGATCATTTTGACTGCCTCCAGAAGTTAGATCAGATGGCAAATTGGATTTGGTGCTAGGTCTTTCCCTTTAGGTTTTACCCCAACAATGTTTTCATTAGTTTCGCTCACTCTCGAAATCAAGCATTTTACAGCAGGTTGGAGCAGCCTGTATCTCAGCACAGGAATAAGGTAGGGAAGAATTCAAATACTCATTTTGACTGCCTCCAGAAGTTAGATCAGGTGGCAAATTGGATTTGGTGCTAGGTCTTTCCCTTTTGGTTTTACCCTAACAATGTTTTCATTAGTTTCGCTCACTCTCAAAATCAAGCATTTTACAGCAGGTTGGAGCAGCCTGTATCTCAGCACAGGAATAAGGTAGGGAAGAATTCTAAGGATCATTTTGACTGCCTCCAGAAGTTAGATCAGATGGCCAATGGAATTTGGTGCTAGGTCTTTCCCTTTAGGTTTTACCCCAACAATGTTTTCATTAGTTTCGCTCACTCTCGAAATCAAGCATTTTACAGCAGGTTGGAGCAGCCTGTATCTCAGCACAGGAATAAGGTAGGGAAGAATTCTAAGGATCATTTTGACTGCCTCCAGAAGTTAGATCAGATGGCAAATTGGATTTGGTGCTAGGTCTTTCCCTTTAGGTTTTACCCCAACAATGTTTTCATTAGTTTCGCTCACTCTCGAAATCAAGCATTTTACAGCAGGTTGGAGCAGCCTGTATCTCAGCACAGGAATAAGGTAGGGAAGAATTCTAAGGATCATTTTGACTGCCTCCAGAAGTTAGATCAGATGGCAAATTGGATTTGGTGCTAGGTCTTTCCCTTTAGGTTTTACTCCAACAATGTTTTCATTAGTTTCGCTCACTCTCAAAATCAAGCATTTTACAGCAGGTTGGAGCAGCCTGTATCTCAGCACAGGAATAAGGTAGGGAAGAATTCAAATACTCATTTTGACTGCCTCCAGAAGATAGATCAGATGGCCAATGGAATTTGGTGCTAGGTCTTTCCCTTTAGGTTTTACCCCAGCAATGTTTTCATTAGTTTCGCTCACTCTCGAAATCAAGCATTTTACAGCAGGTTGGAGCAGCCTGTATCTCAGCACAGGAATAAGGTAGGGAAGAATTCTAAGGATCATTTTGACTGCCTCCAGAAGTTAGATCAGATGGCCAATGGAATTTGGTGCTAGGTCTTTCCCTTTAGGTTTTACCCCAACAATGTTTTCATTAGTTTCGCTCACTCTCGAAATCAAGCATTTTACAGCAGGTTGGAGCAGCCTGTATCTCAGCACAGGAATAAGGTAGGGAAGAATTCTAAGGATCATTTTGACTGCCTCCAGAAGTTAGATCAGATGGCAAATTGGATTTGGTGCTAGGTCTTTCCCTTTAGGTTTTACCCCAACAATGTTTTCATTAGTTTCGCTCACTCTCGAAATCAAGCATTTTACAGCAGGTTGGAGCAGCCTGTATCTCAGCACAGGAATAAGGTAGGGAAGAATTCTAAGGATCATTTTGACTGCCTCCAGAAGTTAGATCAGATGGCAAATTGGATTTGGTGCTAGGTCTTTCCCTTTAGGTTTTACCCCAACAATGTTTTCATTAGTTTCGCTCACTCTCGAAATCAAGCATTTTACAGCAGGTTGGAGCAGCCTGTATCTCAGCACAGGAATAAGGTAGGGAAGAATTCAAATACTCATTTTGACTGCCTCCAGAAGTTAGATCAGATGGCAAATTGGATTTGGTGCTAGGTCTTTCCCTTTAGGTTTTACCCCAACAATGTTTTCATTAGTTTCGCTCACTCTCAAAATCAAGCATTTTACAGCAGGTTGGAGCAGCCTGTATCTCAGCACAGGAATAAGGTAGGGAAGAATTCTAAGGATCATTTTGACTGCCTCCAGAAGTTAGATCAGATGGCAAATTGGATTTGGTGCTAGGTCTTTCCCTTTAGGTTTTACCCCAACAATGTTTTCATTAGTTTCGCTCACTCTCGAAATCAAGCATTTTACAGCAGGTTGGAGCAGCCTGTATCTCAGCACAGGAATAAGGTAGGGAAGAATTCAAATACTCATTTTGACTGCCTCCAGAAGTTAGATCAGGTGGCAAATTGGATTTGGTGCTAGGTCTTTCCCTTTTGGTTTTACCCTAACAATGTTTTCATTAGTTTCGCTCACTCTCGAAATCAAGCATTTTACAGCAGGTTGGAGCAGCCTGTATCTCAGCACAGGAATAAGGTAGGGAAGAATTCTAAGGATCATTTTGACTGCCTCCAGAAGTTAGATCAGATGGCAAATTGGATTTGGTGCTAGGTCTTTCCCTTTAGGTTTTACCCCAACAATGTTTTCATTAGTTTCGCTCACTCTCGAAATCAAGCATTTTACAGCAGGTTGGAGCAGCCTGTATCTCAGCACAGGAATAAGGTAGGGAAGAATTCTAAGGATCATTTTGACTGCCTCCAGAAGTTAGATCAGATGGCAAATTGGATTTGGTGCTAGGTCTTTCCCTTTAGGTTTTACCCCAACAATGTTTTCATTAGTTTCGCTCACTCTCGAAATCAAGCATTTTACAGCAGGTTGGAGCAGCCTGTATCTCAGCACAGGAATAAGGTAGGGAAGAATTCTAAGGATCATTTTGACTGCCTCCAGAAGTTAGATCAGATGGCAAATTGGATTTGGTGCTAGGTCTTTCCCTTTAGGTTTTACTCCAACAATGTTTTCATTAGTTTCGCTCACTCTCGAAATCAAGCATTTTACAGCAGGTTGGAGCAGCCTGTATCTCAGCACAGGAATAAGGTAGGGAAGAATTCAAATACTCATTTTGACTGCCTCCAGAAGATAGATCAGATGGCCAATGGAATTTGGTGCTAGGTCTTTCCCTTTAGGTTTTACCCCAGCAATGTTTTCATTAGTTTCGCTCACTCTCGAAATCAAGCATTTTACAGCAGGTTGGAGCAGCCTGTATCTCAGCACAGGAATAAGGTAGGGAAGAATTCTAAGGATCATTTTGACTGCCTCCAGAAGTTAGATCAGATGGCCAATGGAATTTGGTGCTAGGTCTTTCCCTTTAGGTTTTACCCCAACAATGTTTTCATTAGTTTCGCTCACTCTCGAAATCAAGCATTTTACAGCAGGTTGGAGCAGCCTGTATCTCAGCACAGGAATAAGGTAGGGAAGAATTCTAAGGATCATTTTGACTGCCTCCAGAAGTTAGATCAGATGGCAAATTGGATTTGGTGCTAGGTCTTTCCCTTTAGGTTTTACCCCAACAATGTTTTCATTAGTTTCGCTCACTCTCGAAATCAAGCATTTTACAGCAGGTTGGAGCAGCCTGTATCTCAGCACAGGAATAAGGTAGGGAAGAATTCAAATACTCATTTTGACTGCCTCCAGAAGTTAGATCAGATGGCAAATTGGATTTGGTGCTAGGTCTTTCCCTTTAGGTTTTACCCCAACAATGTTTTCATTAGTTTCGCTCACTCTCGAAATCAAGCATTTTACAGCAGGTTGGAGCAGCCTGTATCTCAGCACAGGAATAAGGTAGGGAAGAATTCAAATACTCATTTTGACTGCCTCCAGAAGTTAGATCAGATGGCAAATTGGATTTGGTGCTAGGTCTTTCCCTTTAGGTTTTACCCCAACAATGTTTTCATTAGTTTCGCTCACTCTCGAAATCAAGCATTTTACAGCAGGTTGGAGCAGCCTGTATCTCAGCACAGGAATAAGGTAGGGAAGAATTCTAAGGATCATTTTGACTGCCTCCAGAAGTTAGATCAGATGGCAAATTGGATTTGGTGCTAGGTCTTTCCCTTTAGGTTTTACCCCAACAATGTTTTCATTAGTTTCGCTCACTCTCGAAATCAAGCATTTTACAGCAGGTTGGAGCAGCCTGTATCTCAGCACAGGAATAAGGTAGGGAAGAATTCTAAGGATCATTTTGACTGCCTCCAGAAGTTAGATCAGATGGCAAATTGGATTTGGTGCTAGGTCTTTCCCTTTAGGTTTTACCCCAACAATGTTTTCATTAGTTTCGCTCACTCTCGAAATCAAGCATTTTACAGCAGGTTGGAGCAGCCTGTATCTCAGCACAGGAATAAGGTAGGGAAGAATTCTAAGGATCATTTTGACTGCCTCCAGAAGTTAGATCAGATGGCAAATTGGATTTGGTGCTAGGTCTTTCCCTTTAGGTTTTACCCCAACAATGTTTTCATTAGTTTCGCTCACTCTCGAAATCAAGCATTTTACAGCAGGTTGGAGCACCCTGTATCTCAGCACAGGAATAAGGTAGGGAAGAATTCTAAGGATCATTTTGACTGCCTCCAGAAGTTAGATCAGATGGCAAATTGGATTTGGTGCTAGGTCTTTCCCTTTAGGTTTTACCCCAACAATGTTTTCATTAGTTTCGCTCACTCTCGAAATCAAGCATTTTACAGCAGGTTGGAGCAGCCTGTATCTCAGCACAGGAATAAGGTAGGGAAGAATTCAAATACTCATTTTGACTGCCTCCAGAAGTTAGATCAGATGGCAAATTGGATTTGGTGCTAGGTCTTTCCCTTTAGGTTTTACTCCAACAATGTTTTCACTAGTTTCGCTCACTCTCGAAATCAAGCATTTTACAGCAGGTTGGAGCAGCCTGTATCTCAGCACAGGAATAAGGTAGGGAAGAATTCAAATACTCATTTTGACTGCCTCCAGAAGTTAGATCAGGTGGCAAATTGGATTTGGTGCTAGGTCTTTCCCTTTAGGTTTTACCCTAACAATGTTTTCATTAGTTTCGCTCACTCTCGAAATCAAGCATTTTACAGCAGGTTGGAGCAGCCTGTATCTCAGCACAGGAATAAGGTAGGGAAGAATTCTAAGGATCATTTTGACTGCCTCCAGAAGTTAGATCAGATGGCAAATTGGATTTGGTGCTAGGTCTTTCCCTTTAGGTTTTACCCCAACAATGTTTTCATTAGTTTCGCTCACTCTCGAAATCAAGCATTTTACAGCAGGTTGGAGCAGCCTGTATCTCAGCACAGGAATAAGGTAGGGAAGAATTCTAAGGATCATTTTGACTGCCTCCAGAAGTTAGATCAGATGGCAAATTGGATTTGGTGCTAGGTCTTTCCCTTTAGGTTTTACCCCAACAATGTTTTCATTAGTTTCGCTCACTCTCGAAATCAAGCATTTTACAGCAGGTTGGAGCAGCCTGTATCTCAGCACAGGAATAAGGTAGGGAAGAATTCTAAGGATCATTTTGACTGCCTCCAGAAGTTAGATCAGATGGCAAATTGGATTTGGTGCTAGGTCTTTCCCTTTAGGTTTTACTCCAACAATGTTTTCATTAGTTTCGCTCACTCTCGAAATCAAGCATTTTACAGCAGGTTGGAGCAGCCTGTATCTCAGCACAGGAATAAGGTAGGGAAGAATTCAAATACTCATTTTGACTGCCTCCAGAAGTTAGATCAGGTGGCAAATTGGATTTGGTGCTAGGTCTTTCCCTTTAGGTTTTACCCTAACAATGTTTTCATTAGTTTCGCTCACTCTCGAAATCAAGCATTTTACAGCAGGTTGGAGCAGCCTGTATCTCAGCACAGGAATAAGGTAGGGAAGAATTCTAAGGATCATTTTGACTGCCTCCAGAAGTTAGATCAGATGGCAAATTGGATTTGGTGCTAGGTCTTTCCCTTTAGGTTTTACCCCAACAATGTTTTCATTAGTTTCGCTCACTCTCGAAATCAAGCATTTTACAGCAGGTTGGAGCAGCCTGTATCTCAGCACAGGAATAAGGTAGGGAAGAATTCTAAGGATCATTTTGACTGCCTCCAGAAGTTAGATCAGATGGCCAATGCAATTTGGTTCTAGGTCTTTCCCTTTAGGTTTTACCCCAACAATGTTTTCATTAGTTTCGCTCACTCTCGAAATCAAGCATTTTACAGCAGGTTGGAGCAGCCTGTATCTCAGCACAGGAATAAGGTAGGGAAGAATTCTAAGGATCATTTTGACTGCCTCCAGAAGTTAGATCAGATGGCAAATTGGATTTGGTGCTAGGTCTTTCCCTTTAGGTTTTACCCCAACAATGTTTTCATTAGTTTCGCTCACTCTCGAAATCAAGCATTTTACAGCAGGTTGGAGCAGCCTGTATCTCAGCACAGGAATAAGGTAGGGAAGAATTCTAAGGATCATTTTGACTGCCTCCAGAAGTTAGATCAGATGGCCAGTGAAACTTGGTGCTAGGTCTTTCCCTTTAGGTTTTACCCCAACAATGTTTTCATTAGTTTCGCTCACTCTCGAAATCAAGCATTTTACAGCAGGTTGGAGCAGCCTGTATCTCAGCACAGGAATAAGGTAGGGAAGAATTCTAAGGATCATTTTGACTGCCTCCAGAAGTTAGATCAGATGGCCGATGCAATTTGGTGCTAGGTCTTTCCCTTTAGGTTTTACCCCAACAATATTTTCATTAGTTTCGCTCACTCTTGAAATCAAGCATTTTACAGCAGGTTGGAGCAGCCTGTATCTCAGCACAGGAATAAGGTAGGGAAGAATTCTAAGGATCATTTTGACTGCCTCCAGAAGTTAGATCAGATGGCAAATTGGATTTGGTGCTAGGTCTTTCCCTTTAGGTTTTACCCCAACAATGTTTTCATTAGTTTCGCTCACTCTCGAAATCAAGCATTTTACAGCAGGTTGGAGCAGCCTGTATCTCAGCACAGGAATAAGGTAGGGAAGAATTCTAAGGATCATTTTGACTGCCTCCAGAAGTTAGATCAGATGGCAAATTGGATTTGGTGCTAGGTCTTTCCCTTTAGGTTTTACCCCAACAATGTTTTCATTAGTTTCGCTCACTCTCGAAATCAAGCATTTTACAGCAGGTTGGAGCAGCCTGTATCTCAGCACAGGAATAAGGTAGGGAAGAATTCTAAGGATCATTTTGACTGCCTCCAGAAGTTAGATCAGATGGAAAATTGGATTTGGTGCTAGGTCTTTCCCTTTAGGTTTTACCCCAACAATGTTTTCATTAGTTTCGCTCACTCTCGAAATCAAGCATTTTACAGCAGGTTGGAGCAGCCTGTATCTCAGCACAGGAATAAGGTAGGGAAGAATTCTAAGGATCATTTTGACTGCCTCCAGAAGTTAGATCAGATGGCAAATTGGATTTGGTGCTAGGTCTTTCCCTTTAGGTTTTACCCCAACAATGTTTTCATTAGTTTCGCTCACTCTCGAAATCAAGCGTTTTACAGCAGGTTGGAGCAGCCTGTATCTCAGCACAGGAATAAGGTAGGGAAGAATTCTAAGGATCATTTTGACTGCCTCCAGAAGTTAGATCAGATGGCAAATTGGATTTGGTGCTAGGTCTTTCCCTTTAGGTTTTACCCCAACAATGTTTTCATTAGTTTCGCTCACTCTCGAAATCAAGCATTTTACAGCAGGTTGGAGCAGCCTGTATCTCAGCACAGGAAGAAGGTAGGGAAGAATTCTAAGGATCATTTTGACTGCCTCCAGAAGTTAGATCAGATGGCAAATTGGATTTGGTGCTAGGTCTTTCCCTTTAGGTTTTACCCCAACAATGTTTTCATTAGTTTCGCTCACTCTCGAAATCAAGCATTTTACAGCAGGTTGGAGCAGCCTGTATCTCAGCACAGGAATAAGGTAGGGAAGAATTCTAAGGATCATTTTGACTGCCTCCAGAAGTTAGATCAGATGGCCAATGGAATTTGGTGCTAGGTCTTTCCCTTTAGGTTTTACCCCAACAATGTTTTCATTAGTTTCGCTCACTCTCGAAATCAAGCATTTTACAGCAGGTTGGAGCAGCCTGTATCTCAGCACAGGAATAAGGTAGGGAAGAATTCTAAGGATCATTTTGACTGCCTCCAGAAGTTAGATCAGATGGCAAATTGGATTTGGTGCTAGGTCTTTCCCTTTAGGTTTTACCCCAACAATGTTTTCATTAGTTTCGCTCACTCTCGAAATCAAGCATTTTACAGCAGGTTGGAGCAGCCTGTATCTCAGCACAGGAATAAGGTAGGGAAGAATTCTAAGGATCATTTTGACTGCCTCCAGAAGTTAGATCAGATGGCAAATTGGATTTGGTGCTAGGTCTTTCCCTTTAGGTTTTACCCCAACAATGTTTTCATTAGTTTCGCTCACTCTCGAAATCAAGCATTTTACAGCAGGTTGGAGCAGCCTGTATCTCAGCACAGGAATAAGGTAGGGAAGAATTCTAAGGATCATTTTGACTGCCTCCAGAAGTTAGATCAGATGGCAAATTGGATTTGGTGCTAGGTCTTTCCCTTTAGGTTTTACCCCAACAATGTTTTCATTAGTTTCGCTCACTCTCGAAATCAAGCATTTTACAGCAGGTTGGAGCAGCCTGTATCTCAGCACAGGAATAAGGTAGGGAAGAATTCTAAGGATCATTTTGACTGCCTCCAGAAGTTAGATCAGATGGCAAATTGGATTTGGTACTAGGTCTTTCCCTTTAGGTTTTACCCCAACAATGTTTTCATTAGTTTCGCTCACTCTCGAAATCAAGCATTTTACAGCAGGTTGGAGCAGCCTGTATCTCAGCACAGGAATAAGGTAGGGAAGAATTCTAAGGATCATTTTGACTGCCTCCAGAAGTTAGATCAGATGGCAAATTGGATTTGGTGCTAGGTCTTTCCCTTTAGGTTTTACCCCAACAATGTTTTCATTAGTTTCGCTCACTCTCGAAATCAAGCATTTTACAGCAGGTTGGAGCAGCCTGTATCTCAGCACAGGAATAAGGTAGGGAAGAATTCTAAGGATCATTTTGACTGCCTCCAGAAGTTAGATCAGATGGCAAATTGGATTTGGTGCTAGGTCTTTCCCTTTAGGTTTTACCCCAACAATGTTTTCATTAGTTTCGCTCACTCTCGAAATCAAGCATTTTACAGCAGGTTGGAGCAGCCTGTATCTCAGCACAGGAATAAGGTAGGGAAGAATTCTAAGGATCATTTTGACTGCCTCCAGAAGTTAGATCAGATGGCAAATTGGATTTGGTGCTACGTCTTTCCCTTTAGGTTTTACCCCAACAATGTTTTCATTAGTTTCGCTCACTCTCGAAATCAAGCATTTTACAGCAGGTTGGAGCAGCCTGTATCTCAGCACAGGAATAAGGTAGGGAAGAATTCTAAGGATCATTTTGACTGCCTCCAGAAGTTAGATCAGATGGCAAATTGGATTTGGTGCTAGGTCTTTCCCTTTAGGTTTTACCCCAACAATGTTTTCATTAGTTTCGCTCACTCTCGAAATCAAGCATTTTACAGCAGGTTGGAGCAGCCTGTATCTCAGCACAGGAATAAGGTAGGGAAGAATTCTAAGGATCATTTTGACTGCCTCCAGAAGTTAGATCAGATGGCAAATTGGATTTGGTGCTAGGTCTTTCCCTTTAGGTTTTACCCCAACAATGTTTTCATTAGTTTCGCTCACTCTCGAAATCAAGCATTTTACAGCAGGTTGGAGCAGCCTGTATCTCAGCACAGGAATAAGGTAGGGAAGAATTCAAATACTCATTTTGACTGCCTCCAGAAGTTAGATCAGGTGGCAAATTGGATTTGGTGCTAGGTCTTTCCCTTTTGGTTTTACCCTAACAATGTTTTCATTAGTTTCGCTCACTCTCGAAATCAAGCATTTTACAGCAGGTTGGAGCAGCCTGTATCTCAGCACAGGAATAAGGTAGGGAAGAATTCTAAGGATCATTTTGACTGCCTCCAGAAGTTAGATCAGATGGCCAATGGAATTTGGTGCTAGGCCTTTCCCTTTAGGTTTTACCCCAACAATGTTTTCATTAGTTTCGCTCACTCTCGAAATCAAGCATTTTACAGCAGGTTGGAGCAGCCTGTATCTCAGCACAGGAATAAGGTAGGGAAGAATTCTAAGGATCATTTTGACTGCCTCCAGAAGTTAGATCAGATGGCAAATTGGATTTGGTGCTAGGTCTTTCCCTTTAGGTTTTACCCCAACAATGTTTTCATTAGTTTCGCTCACTCTCGAAATCAAGCATTTTACAGCAGGTTGGAGCAGCCTGTATCTCAGCACAGGAATAAGGTAGGGAAGAATTCTAAGAATCATTTTGACTGCCTCCAGAAGTTAGATCAGATGGCAAATTGGATTTGGTGCTAGGTCTTTCCCTTTAGGTTTTACTCCAACAATGTTTTCATTAGTTTCGCTCACTCTCGAAATCAAGCATTTTACAGCAGGTTGGAGCAGCCTGTATCTCAGCACAGGAATAAGGTAGGGAAGAATTCAAATACTCATTTTGACTGCCTCCAGAAGTTAGATCAGATGGCCAATGGAATTTGGTGCTAGGTCTTTCCCTTTAGGTTTTACCCCAACAATGTTTTCATTAGTTTCGCTCACTCTCGAAATCAAGCATTTTACAGCAGGTTGGAGCAGCCTGTATCTCAGCACAGGAATAAGGTAGGGAAGAATTCTAAGGATCATTTTGACTGCCTCCAGAAGTTAGATCAGATGGCCAATGGAATTTGGTGCTAGGTCTTTCCCTTTAGGTTTTACCCCTACAATGTTTTCATTAGTTTCGCTCACTCTCGAAATCAAGCATTTTACAGCAGGTTGGAGCAGCCTGTATCTCAGCACAGGAATAAGGTAGGGAAGAATTCTAAGGATCATTTTGACTGCCTCCAGAAGTTAGATCAGATGGCAAATTGGATTTGGTGCTAGGTCTTTCCCTTTAGGTTTTACCCCAACAATGTTTTCATTAGTTTCGCTCACTCTCGAAATCAAGCATTTTACAGCAGGTTGGAGCAGCCTGTATCTCAGCACAGGAATAAGGTAGGGAAGAATTCTAAGGATCATTTTGACTGCCTCCAGAAGTTAGATCAGATGGCAAATTGGATTTGGTGCTAGGTCTTTCCCTTTAGGTTTTACTCCAACAATGTTTTCATTAGTTTCGCTCACTCTCGAAATCAAGCATTTTACAGCAGGTTGGAGCAGCCTGTATCTCAGCACAGGAATAAGGTAGGGAAGAATTCAAATACTCATTTTGACTGCCTCCAGAAGTTAGATCAGATGGCCAATGGAATTTGGTGCTAGGTCTTTCCCTTTAGGTTTTACCCCAACAATGTTTTCATTAGTTTCGCTCACTCTCGAAATCAAGAATTTTACAGCAGGTTGAAGCAGCCTGTATCTCAGCACAGGAATAAGGTAGGGAAGAATTCTAAGGATCATTTTGACTGCCTCCAGAAGTTAGATCAGATGGCAAATTGGATTTGGTGCTAGGTCTTTCCCTTTAGGTTTTACCCCAACAATGTTTTCATTAGTTTCGCTCACTCTCGAAATCAAGCATTTTACAGCAGGTTGGAGCAGCCTGTATCTCAGCACAGGAATAAGGTAGGGAAGAATTCTAAGGATCATTTTGACTGCCTCCAGAAGTTAGATCAGATGGCCAATGGAATTTGGTGCTAGGTCTTTCCCTTTAGGTTTTACCCCAACAATGTTTTCATTAGTTTCGCTCACTCTCGAAATCAAGCATTTTACAGCAGGTTGGAGCAGCCTGTATCTCAGCACAGGAATAAGGTAGGGAAGAATTCTAAGGCTCATTTTGACTGCCTCCAGAAGTTAGATCAGATGGCAAATTGGATTTGGTGCTAGGTCTTTCCCTTTAGGTTTTACCCCAACAATGTTTTCATTAGTTTCGCTCACTCTCGAAATCAAGCATTTTACAGCAGGTTGGAGCAGCCTGTATCTCAGCACAGGAATAAGGTAGGGAAGAATTCTAAGGATCATTTTGACTGCCTCCAGAAGTTAGATCAGATGGCAAATTGGATTTGGTGCTAGGTCTTTCCCTTTAGGTTTTACCCCAACAATGTTTTCATTAGTTTCGCTCACTCTCGAAATCAAGCATTTTACAGCAGGTTGGAGCAGCCTGTATCTCAGCACAGGAATAAGGTAGGGAAGAATTCAAATACTCATTTTGACTGCCTCCAGAAGTTAGATCAGATGGCAAATTGGATTTGGTGCTAGGTCTTTCCCTTTAGGTTTTACCCCAACAATGTTTTCATTAGTTTCGCTCACTCTCGAAATCAAGCATTTTACAGCAGGTTGGAGCAGCCTGTATCTCAGCACAGGAATAAGGTAGGGAAGAATTCTAAGGATCATTTTGACTGCCTCCAGAAGTTAGATCAGATGGCAAATTGGATTTGGTGCTAGGTCTTTCCCTTTAGGTTTTACCCCAACAATATTTTCATTAGTTTCGCTCACTCTCGAAATCAAGCATTTTACAGCAGGTTGGAGCAGCCTGTATCTCAGCACAGTAATAAGGTAGGGAAGAATTCTAAGGATCATTTTGACTGCCTCCAGAAGTTAGATCAGATGGCCAATGCAATTTGGTGCTAGGTCTTTCCCTTTAGGTTTTACCCCAACAATGTTTTCATTAGTTTCGCTCACTCTCGAAATCAAGCATTTTACAGCAGGTTGGAGCAGCCTGTATCTCAGCACAGGAATAGGGTAGGGAAGAATTCTAAGGATCATTTTGACTGCCTCCAGAAGTTAGATCAGATGGCCGATGCAATTTGGTGCTAGGTCTTTCCCTTTAGGTTTTACCCCAACAATGTTTTCATTAGTTTCGCTCACTCTCGAAATCAAGCATTTTACAGCAGGTTGGAGCAGCCTGTATCTCAGCACAGGAATAAGGTAGGGAAGAATTCTAAGGATCATTTTGACTGCCTCCAGAAGTTAGATCAGATGGCAAATTGGATTTGGTGCTAGGTCTTTCCCTTTAGGTTTTACCCCAACAATGTTTTCATTAGTTTCGCTCACTCTCGAAATCAAGCATTTTACAGCAGGTTGGAGCAGCCTGTATCTCAGCACAGGAATAAGGTAGGGAAGAATTCTAAGGCTCATTTTGACTGCCTCCAGAAGTTAGATCAGATGGCAAATTGGATTTGGTGCTAGGTCTTTCCCTTTAGGTTTTACTCCAACAATGTTTTCATTAGTTTCGCTCACTCTCGAAATCAAGCATTTTACAGCAGGTTGGAGCAGCCTGTATCTCAGCACAGGAATAAGGTAGGGAAGAATTCAAATACTCATTTTGACTGCCTCCAGAAGTTAGATCAGATGGCCAATGCAATTTGGTGCTAGGTCTTTCCCTTTAGGTTTTACCCCAACAATGTTTTCATTAGTTTCGCTCACTCTCGAAATCAAGCATTTTACAGCAGGTTGGAGCAGCCTGTATCTCAGCACAGGAATAAGGTAGGGAAGAATTCTAAGGATCATTTTGACTGCCTCCAGAAGTTAGATCAGATGGCAAATTGGATTTGGTGCTAGGTCTTTCCCTTTAGGTTTTACCCCAACAATGTTTTCATTAGTTTCGCTCACTCTCGAAATCAAGCATTTTACAGCAGGTTGGAGCAGCCTGTATCTCAGCACAGGAATAAGGTAGGGAAGAATTCTAAGGATCATTTTGACTGCCTCCAGAAGTTAGATCAGATGGTCAATGGAATTTGGTGCTAGGTCTTTCCCTTTAGGTTTTACCCCAACAATGTTTTCATTAGTTTCGCTCACTCTCGAAATCAAGCATTTTACAGCAGGTTGGAGCAGCCTGTATCTCAGCACAGGAATAAGGTAGGGAAGAATTCTAAGGATCATTTTGACTGCCTCCAGAAGTTAGATCAGATGGCAAATTGGATTTGGTGCTAGGTCTTTCCCTTTAGGTTTTACCCCAACAATGTTTTCATTAGTTTCGCTCACTCTCGAAATCAAGCATTTTACAGCAGGTTGGAGCAGCCTGTATCTCAGCACAGGAATAAGGTAGGGAAGAATTCTAAGGCTCATTTTGACTGCCTCCAGAAGTTAGATCAGATGGCAAATTGGATTTGGTGCTAGGTCTTTCCCTTTAGGTTTTACTCCAACAATGTTTTCATTAGTTTCGCTCACTCTCGAAATCAAGCATTTTACAGCAGGTTGGAGCAGCCTGTATCTCAGCACAGGAATAAGGTAGGGAAGAATTCAAATACTCATTTTGACTGCCTCCAGAAGTTAGATCAGATGGCCAATGGAATTTGGTGCTAGGTCTTTCCCTTTAGGTTTTACCCCAACAATGTTTTCATTAGTTTCGCTCACTCTCGAAATCAAGCATTTTACAGCAGGTTGGAGCAGCCTGTATCTCAGCACAGGAATAAGGTAGGGAAGAATTCTAAGGATCATTTTGACTGCCTCCAGAAGTTAGATCAGATGGCAAATTGGATTTGGTGCTAGGTCTTTCCCTTTAGGTTTTACCCCAACAATGTTTTCATTAGTTTCGCTCACTCTCGAAATCAAGCATTTTACAGCAGGTTGGAGCAGCCTGTATCTCAGCACAGGAATAAGGTAGGGAAGAATTCTAAGGATCATTTTGACTGCCTCCAGAAGTTAGATCAGATGGTCAATGGAATTTGGTGCTAGGTCTTTCCCTTTAGGTTTTACCCCAACAATGTTTTCATTAGTTTCGCTCACTCTCGAAATCAAGCATTTTACAGCAGGTTGGAGCAGCCTGTATCTCAGCACAGGAATAAGGTAGGGAAGAATTCTAACGATCATTTTGACTGCCTCCAGAAGTTAGATCAGATGGCAAATTGGATTTGGTGCTAGGTCTTTCCCTTTAGGTTTTACCCCAACAATGTTTTCATTAGTTTCGCTCACTCTCGAAATCAAGCATTTTACAGCAGGTTGGAGCACCCTGTATCTCAGCACAGGAATAAGGTAGGGAAGAATTCTAAGGATCATTTTGACTGCCTCCAGAAGTTAGATCAGATGGCCAATGGAATTTGGTGCAAGGTCTTTCCCTTTAGGTTTTACTCCAACAATGTTTTGATTAGTTTCGCTCACTCTCGAAATCAAGCATTTTACAGCAGGTTGGAGCAGCCTGTATCTCAGCACAGGAATAAGGTAGGGAAGAATTCAAATACTCATTTTGACTGCCTCCAGAAGTTAGATCAGATGGCCAATGCAATTTGGTTCTAGGTCTTTCCCTTTAGGTTTTACCCCAACAATGTTTTCATTAGTTTCGCTCACTCTCGAAATCAAGCATTTTACAGCAGGTTGGAGCAGCCTGTATCTCAGCACAGGAATAAGGTAGGGAAGAATTCTAAGGATCATTTTGACTGCCTCCAGAAGTTAGATCAGATGGCCAATGCAATTTGGTGCTAGGTCTTTCCCTTTAGGTTTTACCCCAACAATGTTTTCATTAGTTTCGCTCACTCTCGAAATCAAGCATTTTACAGCAGGTTGGAGCAGCCTGTATCTCAGCACAGGAATAAGGTAGGGAAGAATTCTAAGGATCATTTTGACTGCCTCCAGAAGTTAGATCAGATGGCAAATTGGATTTGGTGCTAGGTCTTTCCCTTTAGGTTTTACCCCAACAATGTTTTCATTAGTTTCGCTCACTCTCGAAATCAAGCATTTTACAGCAGGTTGGAGCAGCCTGTATCTCAGCACAGGAATAAGGTAGGGAAGAATTCTAAGGATCATTTTGACTGCCTCCAGAAGTTAGATCAGATGGCAAATTGGATTTGGTGCTAGGCCTTTCCCTTTAGGTTTTACCCCAACAATGTTTTCATTAGTTTCGCTCACTCTCGAAATCAAGCATTTTACAGCAGGTTGGAGCAGCCTGTATCTCAGCACAGGAATAAGGTAGGGAAGAATTCAAATACTCATTTTGACTGCCTCCAGAAGTTAGATCAGATGGCAAATTGGATTTGGTGCTAGGCCTTTCCCTTTAGGTTTTACCCCAACAATGTTTTCATTAGTTTCGCTCACTCTCGAAATCAAGCATTTTACAGCAGGTTGGAGCAGCCTGTATCTCAGCACAGGAATAAGGTAGGGAAGAATTCTAAGGATCATTTTGACTGCCTCCAGAAGTTAGATCAGATGGCCAATGGAATTTGGTGCTAGGTCTTTCCCTTTAGGTTTTACCCCAACAATGTTTTCATTAGTTTCGCTCACTCTTGAAATCAAGCATTTTACAGCAGGTTGGAGCAGCCTGTATCTCAGCACAGGAATAAGGTAGGGAAGAATTCTAAGGATCATTTTGACTGCCTCCAGAAGTTAGATCAGATGGCAAATTGGATTTGGTGCTAGGTCTTTCCCTTTAGGTTTTACCCCAACAATGTTTTCATTAGTTTCGCTCACTCTCGAAATCAAGCATTTTACAGCAGGTTGGAGCAGCCTGTATCTCAGCACAGGAATAAGGTAGGGAAGAATTCTAAGGATCATTTTGACTGCCTCCAGAAGTTAGATCAGATGGCAAATTGGATTTGGTGCTAGGTCTTTCCCTTTAGGTTTTACCCCAACAATGTTTTCATTAGTTTCGCTCACTCTCGAAATCAAGCATTTTACAGCAGGTTGGAGCAGCCTGTATCTCAGCACAGGAATAAGGTAGGGAAGAATTCTAAGGATCATTTTGACTGCCTCCAGAAGTTAGATCAGATGGCCAATGGAATTTGGTGCTAGGTCTTTCCCTTTAGGTTTTACCCCAACAATGTTTTCATTAGTTTCGCTCACTCTCGAAATCAAGCATTTTACAGCAGGTTGGAGCAGCCTGTATCTCAGCACAGGAATAAGGTAGGGAAGAATTCTAAGGATCATTTTGACTGCCTCCAGAAGTTAGATCAGATGGCAAATTGGATTTGGTGCTAGGTCTTTCCCTTTAGGTTTTACCCCAACAATGTTTTCATTAGTTTCGCTCACTCTCGAAATCAAGCATTTTACAGCAGGTTGGAGCAGCCTGTATCTCAGCACAGGAATAAGGTAGGGAAGAATTCTAAGGATCATTTTGACTGCCTCCAGAAGTTAGATCAGATGGCAAATTGGATTTGGTGCTACGTCTTTCCCTTTAGGTTTTACTCCAACAATGTTTTGATTAGTTTCGCTCACTCTCGAAATCAAGCATTTTACAGCAGGTTGGAGCAGCCTGTATCTCAGCACAGGAATAAGGTAGGGAAGAATTCAAATACTCATTTTGACTGCCTCCAGAAGTTAGATCAGATGGCCAATGCAATTTGGTTCTAGGTCTTTCCCTTTAGGTTTTACCCCAACAATGTTTTCATTAGTTTCGCTCACTCTCGAAATCAAGCATTTTACAGCAGGTTGGAGCAGCCTGTATCTCAGCACAGGAATAAGGTAGGGAAGAATTCTAAGGATCATTTTGACTGCCTCCAGAAGTTAGATCAGATGGCCAATGCAATTTGGTGCCAGGTCTTTCCCTTTAGGTTTTACCCCAACAATGTTTTCATTAGTTTCGCTCACTCTCGAAATCAAGCATTTTACAGCAGGTTGGAGCAGCCTGTATCTCAGCACAGGAATAAGGTAGGGAAGAATTCTAAGGATCATTTTGACTGCCTCCAGAAGTTAGATCAGATGGCAAATTGGATTTGGTGCTAGGTCTTTCCCTTTAGGTTTTACCCCAACAATGTTTTCATTAGTTTCGCTCACTCTCGAAATCAAGCATTTTACAGCAGGTTGGAGCAGCCTGTATCTCAGCACAGGAATAAGGTAGGGAAGAATTCTAAGGATCATTTTGACTGCCTCCAGATGTTAGATCAGATGGCCAATGGAATTTGGTGCTAGGTCTTTCCCTTTAGGTTTTACCCCAACAATGTTTTCATTAGTTTCGCTCACTCTCGAAATCAAGCATTTTACAGCAGGTTGGAGCAGCCTGTATCTCAGCACAGGAATAAGGTAGGGAAGAATTCTAAGGATCATTTTGACTGCCTCCAGAAGTTAGATCAGATGGCAAATTGGATTTGGTGCTAGGTCTTTCCCTTTAGGTTTTACCCCAACAATGTTTTCATTAGTTTCGCTCACTCTCGAAATCAAGCATTTTACAGCAGGTTGGAGCAGCCTGTATCTCAGCACAGGAATAAGGTAGGGAAGAATTCTAAGGATCATTTTGACTGCCTCCAGAAGTTAGATCAGATGGCAAATTGGATTTGGTGCTACGTCTTTCCCTTTAGGTTTTACTCCAACAATGTTTTGATTAGTTTCGCTCACTCTCGAAATCAAGCATTTTACAGCAGGTTGGAGCAGCCTGTATCTCAGCACAGGAATAAGGTAGGGAAGAATTCAAATACTCATTTTGACTGCCTCCAGAAGTTAGATCAGATGGCCAATACAATTTGGTTCTAGGTCTTTCCCTTTAGGTTTTACCCCAACAATGTTTTCATTAGTTTCGCTCACTCTCGAAATCAAGCATTTTACAGCAGGTTGGAGCAGCCTGTATCTCAGCACAGGAATAAGGTAGGGAAGAATTCTAAGGATCATTTTGACTGCCTCCAGAAGTTAGATCAGATGGCCAATGCAATTTGGTGCCAGGTCTTTCCCTTTAGGTTTTACCCCAACAATGTTTTCATTAGTTTCGCTCACTCTCGAAATCAAGCATTTTACAGCAGGTTGGAGCAGCCTGTATCTCAGCACAGGAATAAGGTAGGGAAGAATTCTAAGGATCATTTTGACTGCCTCCAGAAGTTAGATCAGATGGCAAATTGGATTTGGTGCTAGGTCTTTCCCTTTAGGTTTTACCCCAACAATGTTTTCATTAGTTTCGCTCACTCTCGAAATCAAGCATTTTACAGCAGGTTGGAGCAGCCTGTATCTCAGCACAGGAATAAGGTAGGGAAGAATTCTAAGGATCATTTTGACTGCCTCCAGAAGTTAGATCAGATGGCAAATTGGATTTGGTGCTAGGTCTTTCCCTTTAGGTTTTACCCCAACAATGTTTTCATTAGTTTCGCTCACTCTCGAAATCAAGCATTTTACAGCAGGTTGGAGCAGCCTGTATCTCAGCACAGGAATAAGGTAGGGAAGAATTCTAAGGATCATTTTGACTGCCTCCAGAAGTTAGATCAGATGGCAAATTGGATTTGGTGCTAGGTCTTTCCCTTTAGGTTTTACCCCAACAATGTTTTCATTAGTTTCGCTCACTCTCGAAATCAAGCATTTTACAGCAGGTTGGAGCAGCCTGTATCTCAGCACAGGAATAAGGTAGGGAAGAATTCTAAGGATCATTTTGACTGCCTCCAGAAGTTAGATCAGATGGCAAATTGGATTTGGTGCTACGTCTTTCCCTTTAGGTTTTACTCCAACAATGTTTTGATTAGTTTCGCTCACTCTCGAAATCAAGCATTTTACAGCAGGTTGGAGCAGCCTATATCTCAGCACAGGAATAAGGTAGGGAAGAATTCAAATACTCATTTTGACTGCCTCCAGAAGTTAGATCAGATGGCCAATGCAATTTGGTTCTAGGTCTTTCCCTTTAGGTTTTACCCCAACAATGTTTTCATTAGTTTCGCTCACTCTCGAAATCAAGCATTTTACAGCAGGTTGGAGCAGCCTGTATCTCAGCACAGGAATAAGGTAGGGAAGAATTCTAAGGATCATTTTGACTGCCTCCAGAAGTTAGATCAGATGGCAAATTGGATTTGGTGCTAGGTCTTTCCCTTTAGGTTTTACCCCAACAATGTTTTCATTAGTTTCGCTCACTCTCGAAATCAAGCATTTTACAGCAGGTTGGAGCAGCCTGTATCTCAGCACAGGAATAAGGTAGGGAAGAATTCTAAGGATCATTTTGACTGCCTCCAGAAGTTAGATCAGATGGCAAATTGGATTTGGTGCTAGGCCTTTCCCTTTAGGTTTTACCCCAACAATGTTTTCATTAGTTTCGCTCACTCTCGAAATCAAGCATTTTACAGCAGGTTGGAGCAGCCTGTATCTCAGCACAGGAATAAGGTAGGGAAGAATTCAAATACTCATTTTGACTGCCTCCAGAAGTTAGATCAGATGGCAAATTGGATTTGGTGCTAGGCCTTTCCCTTTAGGTTTTACCCCAACAATGTTTTCATTAGTTTCGCTCACTCTCGAAATCAAGCATTTTACAGCAGGTTGGAGCAGCCTGTATCTCAGCACAGGAATAAGGTAGGGAAGAATTCTAAGGATCATTTTGACTGCCTCCAGAAGTTAGATCAGATGGCCAATGGAATTTGGTGCTAGGTCTTTCCCTTTAGGTTTTACCCCAACAATGTTTTCATTAGTTTCGCTCACTCTTGAAATCAAGCATTTTACAGCAGGTTGGAGCAGCCTGTATCTCAGCACAGGAATAAGGTAGGGAAGAATTCTAAGGATCATTTTGACTGCCTCCAGAAGTTAGATCAGATGGCAAATTGGATTTGGTGCTAGGTCTTTCCCTTTAGGTTTTACCCCAACAATGTTTTCATTAGTTTCGCTCACTCTCGAAATCAAGCATTTTACAGCAGGTTGGAGCAGCCTGTATCTCAGCACAGGAATAAGGTAGGGAAGAATTCTAAGGATCATTTTGACTGCCTCCAGAAGTTAGATCAGATGGCAAATTGGATTTGGTGCTAGGTCTTTCCCTTTAGGTTTTACCCCAACAATGTTTTCATTAGTTTCGCTCACTCTCGAAATCAAGCATTTTACAGCAGGTTGGAGCAGCCTGTATCTCAGCACAGGAATAAGGTAGGGAAGAATTCTAAGGATCATTTTGACTGCCTCCAGAAGTTAGATCAGATGGCCAATGGAATTTGGTGCTAGGTCTTTCCCTTTAGGTTTTACCCCAACAATGTTTTCATTAGTTTCGCTCACTCTCGAAATCAAGCATTTTACAGCAGGTTGGAGCAGCCTGTATCTCAGCACAGGAATAAGGTAGGGAAGAATTCTAAGGATCATTTTGACTGCCTCCAGAAGTTAGATCAGATGGCAAATTGGATTTGGTGCTAGGTCTTTCCCTTTAGGTTTTACCCCAACAATGTTTTCATTAGTTTCGCTCACTCTCGAAATCAAGCATTTTACAGCAGGTTGGAGCAGCCTGTATCTCAGCACAGGAATAAGGTAGGGAAGAATTCTAAGGATCATTTTGACTGCCTCCAGAAGTTAGATCAGATGGCAAATTGGATTTGGTGCTACGTCTTTCCCTTTAGGTTTTACTCCAACAATGTTTTGATTAGTTTCGCTCACTCTCGAAATCAAGCATTTTACAGCAGGTTGGAGCAGCCTGTATCTCAGCACAGGAATAAGGTAGGGAAGAATTCAAATACTCATTTTGACTGCCTCCAGAAGTTAGATCAGATGGCCAATGCAATTTGGTTCTAGGTCTTTCCCTTTAGGTTTTACCCCAACAATGTTTTCATTAGTTTCGCTCACTCTCGAAATCAAGCATTTTACAGCAGGTTGGAGCAGCCTGTATCTCAGCACAGGAATAAGGTAGGGAAGAATTCTAAGGATCATTTTGACTGCCTCCAGAAGTTAGATCAGATGGCCAATGCAATTTGGTGCTAGGTCTTTCCCTTTAGGTTTTACCCCAACAATGTTTTCATTAGTTTCGCTCACTCTCGAAATCAAGCATTTTACAGCAGGTTGGAGCAGCCTGTATCTCAGCACAGGAATAAGGTAGGGAAGAATTCTAAGGATCATTTTGACTGCCTCCAGAAGTTAGATCAGATGGCAAATTGGATTTGGTGCTAGGTCTTTCCCTTTAGGTTTTACCCCAACAATGTTTTCATTAGTTTCGCTCACTCTCGAAATCAAGCATTTTACAGCAGGTTGGAGCAGCCTGTATCTCAGCACAGGAATAAGGTAGGGAAGAATTCTAAGGATCATTTTGACTGCCTCCAGAAGTTAGATCAGATGGCCAATGGAATTTGGTGCTAGGTCTTTCCCTTTAGGTTTTACCCCAACAATGTTTTCATTAGTTTCGCTCACTCTCGAAATCAAGCATTTTACAGCAGGTTGGAGCAGCCTGTATCTCAGCACAGGAATAAGGTAGGGAAGAATTCTAAGGATCATTTTGACTGCCTCCAGAAGTTAGATCAGATGGCAAATTGGATTTGGTGCTAGGTCTTTCCCTTTAGGTTTTACCCCAACAATGTTTTCATTAGTTTCGCTCACTCTCGAAATCAAGCATTTTACAGCAGGTTGGAGCAGCCTGTATCTCAGCACAGGAATAAGGTAGGGAAGAATTCTAAGGATCATTTTGACTGCCTCCAGAAGTTAGATCAGATGGCAAATTGGATTTGGTGCTACGTCTTTCCCTTTAGGTTTTACTCCAACAATGTTTTGATTAGTTTCGCTCACTCTCGAAATCAAGCATTTTACAGCAGGTTGGAGCAGCCTGTATCTCAGCACAGGAATAAGGTAGGGAAGAATTCAAATACTCATTTTGACTGCCTCCAGAAGTTAGATCAGATGGCCAATGCAATTTGGTTCTAGGTCTTTCCCTTTAGGTTTTACCCCAACAATGTTTTCATTAGTTTCGCTCACTCTCGAAATCAAGCATTTTACAGCAGGTTGGAGCAGCCTGTATCTCAGCACAGGAATAAGGTAGGGAAGAATTCTAAGGATCATTTTGACTGCCTCCAGAAGTTAGATCAGATGGCCAATGCAATTTGGTGCCAGGTGCTTTCCCTTTAGGTTTTACCCCAACAATGTTTTCATTAGTTTCGCTCACTCTCGAAATCAAGCATTTTACAGCAGGTTGGAGCAGCCTGTATCTCAGCACAGGAATAAGGTAGGGAAGAATTCTAAGGATCATTTTGACTGCCTCCAGAAGTTAGATCAGATGGCAAATTGGATTTGGTGCTAGGTCTTTCCCTTTAGGTTTTACCCCAACAATGTTTTCATTAGTTTCGCTCACTCTCGAAATCAAGCATTTTACAGCAGGTTGGAGCAGCCTGTATCTCAGCACAGGAATAAGGTAGGGAAGAATTCTAAGGATCATTTTTGACTGCCTCCAGAAGTTAGATCAGATGGCAAATTGGATTTGGTGCTAGGTCTTTCCCTTTAGGTTTTACCCCAACAATGTTTTCATTAGTTTCGCTCACTCTCGAAATCAAGCATTTTACAGCAGGTTGGAGCAGCCTGTATCTCAGCACAGGAATAAGGTAGGGAAGAATTCTAAGGATCATTTTGACTGCCTCCAGAAGTTAGATCAGATGGCAAATTGGATTTGGTGCTAGGTCTTTCCCTTTAGGTTTTACCCCAACAATGTTTTCATTAGTTTCGCTCACTCTCGAAATCAAGCATTTTACAGCAGGTTGGAGCAGCCTGTATCTCAGCACAGGAATAAGGTAGGGAAGAATTCTAAGGATCATTTTGACTGCCTCCAGAAGTTAGATCAGATGGCAAATTGGATTTGGTGCTACGTCTTTCCCTTTAGGTTTTACTCCAACAATGTTTTGATTAGTTCGCTCACTCTCGAAATCAAGCATTTTACAGCAGGTTGGAGCAGCCTGTATCTCAGCACAGGAATAAGGTAGGGAAGAATTCAAATACTCATTTTGACTGCCTCCAGAAGTTAGATCAGATGGCCAATGCAATTTGGTTCTAGGTCTTTCCCTTTAGGTTTTACCCCAACAATGTTTTCATTAGTTTCGCTCACTCTCGAAATCAAGCATTTTACAGCAGGTTGGAGCAGCCTGTATCTCAGCACAGGAATAAGGTAGGGAAGAATTCTAAGGATCATTTTGACTGCCTCCAGAAGTTAGATCAGATGGCCAATGCAATTTGGTGCCAGGTCTTTCCCTTTAGGTTTTACCCCAACAATGTTTTCATTAGTTTCGCTCACTCTCGAAATCAAGCATTTTACAGCAGGTTGGAGCAGCCTGTATCTCAGCACAGGAATAAGGTAGGGAAGAATTCTAAGGATCATTTTGACTGCCTCCAGAAGTTAGATCAGATGGCAAATTGGATTTGGTGCTAGGTCTTTCCCTTTAGGTTTTACCCCAACAATGTTTTCATTAGTTTCGCTCACTCTCGAAATCAAGCATTTTACAGCAGGTTTGGAGCAGCCTGTATCTCAGCACAGGAATAAGGTAGGGGAAGAATTCTAAGGATCATTTTGACTGCCTCCAGAAGTTAGATCAGATGGCCAATGGAATTTGGTGCTAGGTCTTTCCCTTTAGGTTTTACCCCAACAATGTTTTCATTAGTTTCGCTCACTCTCGAAATCAAGCATTTTACAGCAGGTTGGAGCAGCCTGTATCTCAGCACAGGAATAAGGTAGGGAAGAATTCTAAGGATCATTTTGACTGCCTCCAGAAGTTAGATCAGATGGCAAATTGGATTTGGTGCTAGGTCTTTCCCTTTAGGTTTTACCCCAACAATGTTTTCATTAGTTTCGCTCACTCTCGAAATCAAGCATTTTACAGCAGGTTGGAGCAGCCTGTATCTCAGCACAGGAATAAGGTAGGGAAGAATTCTAAGGATCATTTTGACTGCCTCCAGAAGTTAGATCAGATGGCAAATTGGATTTGGTGCTACGTCTTTCCCTTTAGGTTTTACTCCAACAATGTTTTGATTAGTTTCGCTCACTCTCGAAATCAAGCATTTTACAGCAGGTTGGAGCAGCCTGTATCTCAGCACAGGAATAAGGTAGGGAAGAATTCTAAGGATCATTTTGACTGCCTCCAGAAGTTAGATCAGATGGCAAATTGGATTTGGTGCTAGGTCTTTCCCTTTAGGTTTTACCCCAACAATGTTTTCATTAGTTTCGCTCACTCTCGAAATCAAGCATTTTACAGCAGGTTGGAGCAGCCTGTATCTCAGCACAGGAATAAGGTAGGGAAGAATTCTAAGGATCATTTTGACTGCCTCCAGAAGTTAGATCAGATGGCCAATGCAATTTGGTGCCAGGTCTTTCCCTTTAGGTTTTACCCCAACAATGTTTTCATTAGTTTCGCTCACTCTCGAAATCAAGCATTTTACAGCAGGTTGGAGCAGCCTGTATCTCAGCACAGGAATAAGGTAGGGAAGAATTCTAAGGATCATTTTGACTGCCTCCAGAAGTTAGATCAGATGGCCAATGCAATTTGGTGCTAGGTCTTTCCCTTTAGGTTTTACCCCAACAATGTTTTCATTAGTTTCGCTCACTCTCGAAATCAAGCATTTTACAGCAGGTTGGAGCAGCCTGTATCTCAGCACAGGAATAAGGTAGGGAAGAATTCTAAGGATCATTTTGACTGCCTCCAGAAGTTAGATCAGATGGCAAATTGGATTTGGTGCTAGGTCTTTCCCTTTAGGTTTTACCCCAACAATGTTTTCATTAGTTTCGCTCACTCTCGAAATCAAGCATTTTACAGCAGGTTGGAGCAGCCTGTATCTCAGCACAGGAATAAGGTAGGGAAGAATTCTAAGGATCATTTTGACTGCCTCCAGAAGTTAGATCAGATGGCCAATGCAATTTGGTGCTAGGTCTTTCCCTTTAGGTTTTACCCCAACAATGTTTTCATTAGTTTCGCTCACTCTCGAAATCAAGCATTTTACAGCAGGTTGGAGCAGCCTGTATCTCAGCACAGGAATAAGGTAGGGAAGAATTCTAAGGATCATTTTGACTGCCTCCAGAAGTTAGATCAGATGGCCGATGCAATTTTGGTGCTAGGTCTTTCCCTTTAGGTTTTACCCCAACAATGTTTTCATTAGTTTCGCTCACTCTCGAAATCAAGCATTTTACAGCAGGTTGGAGCAGCCTGTATCTCAGCACAGGAATAAGGTAGGGAAGAATTCAAAGGATCATTTTGACTGCCTCCAGAAGTTAGATCAGGTGGCCAATGCAATTTGGTTCTAGGTCTTTCCCTTTAGGTTTTACCCCAACAATGTTTTCATTAGTTTCGCTCACTCTCGAAATCAAGCATTTTACAGCAGGTTGGAGCAGCCTGTATCTCAGCACAGGAATAAGGTAGGGAAGAATTCTAAGGATCATTTTGACTGCCTCCAGAAGTTAGATCAGATGGCCAATGCAATTTGGTGCCAGGTCTTTCCCTTTAGGTTTTACCCCAACAATGTTTTCATTAGTTTCGCTCACTCTCAAAATCAAGCATTTTACAGCAGGTTGGAGCAGCCTGTATCTCAGCACAGGAATAAGGTAGGGAAGAATTCCTAAGGATCATTTTGACTGCCTCCAGAAGTTAGGTCAGATGGCAAATTGGATTTGGTGCTAGGTCTTTCCCTTTAGGTTTTACCCCAACAATGTTTTCATTAGTTTCGCTCACTCTCGAAATCAAGCATTTTACAGCAGCTTGGAGCAGCCTGTATCTCAGCACAGGAATAAGGTAGGGAAGAATTCTAAGGATCATTTTGACTGCCTCCAGAAGTTAGATCAGATGGCAAATTGGATTTGGTGCTAGGCCTTTCCCTTTAGGTTTTACCCCAACAATGTTTTCATTAGTTTCGCTCACTCTCGAAATCAAGCATTTTACAGCAGCTTGGAGCAGCCTGTATCTCAGCACAGGAATAAGGTAGGGAAGAATTCAAATACTCATTTTGACTGCCTCCAGAAGTTAGATCAGATGGCAAATTGGATTTGGTGCTAGGCCTTTCCCTTTAGGTTTTACCCCAACAATGTTTTCATTAGTTTCGCTCACTCCTCGAAATCAAGCATTTTTACAGCAGGTTGGAGCAGCCTGTATCTCAGCACAGGAATAAGGTAGGGAAGAATTCTAAGGATCATTTTGACTGCCTCCAGAAGTTAGATCAGATGGCAAATTGGATTTGGTGCTAGGTCTTTCCCTTTAGGTTTTACCCCAACAATGTTTTCATTAGTTTCGCTCACTCTCGAAATCAAGC
>NW_027144626.1:0-34818 GCF_026170545.1 Melanerpes formicivorus | reverse complement strand
AAGACCTAGCACCAAATCCAATTTGCCATCTGATCTAACTTCTGGAGGCAGTCAAAATGAGCCTTAGAATTCTTCCCTACCTTATTCCTGTGCTGAGATACAGGCTGCTCCAACCTGCTGTAAAATGCTTGATTTCGAGAGTGAGCGAAACTAATGAAAACATTGTTGGGGTAAAACCTAAAGGGAAAGACCTAGCACCAAATCCAATTTGCCATCTGATCTAACTTCTGGAGGCAGTCAAAATGAGCATTTGAATTCTTCCCTACCTTATTCCTGTGCTGAGATACAGGCTGCTCCAACCTGCTGTAAAATGCTTGATTTCGAGAGTGAGCGAAACTAATGAAAACATTGTTGGGGTAAAACCTAAAGGGAAAGACCTAGCACCAAATCCAATTTGCCATCTGATCTAACTTCTGGAGGCAGTCAAAATGATCCTTAGAATTCTTCCCTACCTTATTCCTGTGCTGAGATACAGGCTGCTCCAACCTGCTGTAAAATGCTTGATTTCGAGAGTGAGCGAAACTAATGAAAACATTGTTGGGGTAAAACCTAAAGGGAAAGACCTAGCACCAAATCCAATTTGCCATCTGATCTAACTTCTGGAGGCAGTCAAAATGAGCCTTAGAATTCTTCCCTACCTTATTCCTGTGCTGAGATACAGGCTGCTCCAACCTGCTGTAAAATGCTTGATTTCGAGAGTGAGCGAAACTAATGAAAACATTGTTGGGGTAAAACCTAAAGGGAAAGACCTAGCACCAAATCCAATTTGCCATCTGATCTAACTTCTGGAGGCAGTCAAAATGAGCCTTAGAATTCTTCCCTACCTTATTCCTGTGCTGAGATACAGGCTGCTCCAACCTGCTGTAAAATGCTTGATTTCGAGAGTGAGCGAAACTAATGAAAACATTGTTGGGGTAAAACCTAAAGGGAAAGACCTAGCACCAAATCCAATTTGCCATCTGATCTAACTTCTGGAGGCAGTCAAAATGAGCCTTAGAATTCTTCCCTACCTTATTCCTGTGCTGAGATACAGGCTGCTCCAACCTGCTGTAAAATGCTTGATTTCGAGAGTGAGCGAAACTAATGAAAACATTGTTGGGGTAAAACCTAAAGGGAAAGACCTAGCACCAAATCCAATTTGCCATCTGATCTAACTTCTGGAGGCAGTCAAAATGAGCCTTAGAATTCTTCCCTACCTTATTCCTGTGCTGAGATACAGGCTGCTCCAACCTGCTGTAAAATGCTTGATTTCGAGAGTGAGCGAAACTAATGAAAACATTGTTGGGGTAAAACCTAAAGGGAAAGACCTAGCACCAAATCCAATTTGCCATCTGATCTAACTTCTGGAGGCAGTCAAAATGAGCCTTAGAATTCTTCCCTACCTTATTCCTGTGCTGAGATACAGGCTGCTCCAACCTGCTGTGAAATGCTTGATTTCGAGAGTGAGCGAAACTAATGAAAACATTGTTGGGGTAAAACCTAAAGGGAAAGACCCTAGCACCAAATCCAATTTGCCATCTGATCTAACTTCTGGAGGCAGTCAAAATGATCCTTAGAATTCTTCCCTACCTTATTCCTGTGCTGAGATACAGGCTGCTCCAACCTGCTGTAAAATGCTTGATTTCGAGAGTGAGCGAAACTAATGAAAACATTGTTGGGGTAAAACCTAAAGGGAAAGACCTAGCACCAAATCCAATTTGCCATCTGATCTAACTTCTGGAGGCAGTCAAAATGAGCATTTGAATTCTTCCCTACCTTATTCCTGTGCTGAGATACAGGCTGCTCCAACCTGCTGTAAAATGCTTGATTTCGAGAGTGAGCGAAACTAATGAAAACATTGTTGGGGTAAAACCTAAAGGGAAAGACCTAGCACCAAATCCAATTTGCCATCTGATCTAACTTCTGGAGGCAGTCAAAATGATCCTTAGAATTCTTCCCTACCTTATTCCTGTGCTGAGATACAGGCTGCTCCAACCTGCTGTAAAATGCTTGATTTCGAGAGTGAGCGAAACTAATGAAAACATTGTTGGGGTAAAACCTAAAGGGAAAGACCTAGCACCAAATCCAATTTGCCATCTGATCTAACTTCTGGAGGCAGTCAAAATGAGCCTTAGAATTCTTCCCTACCTTATTCCTGTGCTGAGATACAGGCTGCTCCAACCTGCTGTAAAATGCTTGATTTCGAGAGTGAGCGAAACTAATGAAAACATTGTTGGGGTAAAACCTAAAGGGAAAGACCTAGCACCAAATCCAATTTGCCATCTGATCTAACTTCTGGAGGCAGTCAAAATGAGCCTTAGAATTCTTCCCTACCTTATTCCTGTGCTGAGATACAGGCTGCTCCAACCTGCTGTAAAATGCTTGATTTCGAGAGTGAGCGAAACTAATGAAAACATTGTTGGGGTAAAACCTAAAGGGAAAGACCTAGCACCAAATCCAATTTGCCATCTGATCTAACTTCTGGAGGCAGTCAAAATGAGCCTTAGAATTCTTCCCTACCTTATTCCTGTGCTGAGATACAGGCTGCTCCAACCTGCTGTAAAATGCTTGATTTCGAGAGTGAGTGAAACTAATGAAAACATTGTTGGGGTAAAACCTAAAGGGAAAGACCTAGCACCAAATCCAATTTGCCATCTGATCTAACTTCTGGAGGCAGTCAAAATGAGCCTTAGAATTCTTCCCTACCTTATTCCTGTGCTGAGATACAGGCTGCTCCAACCTGCTGTAAAATGCTTGATTTCGAGAGTGAGCGAAACTAATGAAAACATTGTTGGGGTAAAACCTAAAGGGAAAGACCTAGCACCAAATCCAATTTGCCATCTGATCTAACTTCTGGAGGCAGTCAAAATGAGCCTTAGAATTCTTCCCTACCTTATTCCTGTGCTGAGATACAGGCTGCTCCAACCTGCTGTGAAATGCTTGATTTCGAGAGTGAGCGAAACTAATGAAAACATTGTTGGGGTAAAACCTAAAGGGAAAGACCTAGCACCAAATCCAATTTGCCATCTGATCTAACTTCTGGAGGCAGTCAAAATGAGCCTTAGAATTCTTCCCTACCTTATTCCTGTGCTGAGATACAGGCTGCTCCAACCTGCTGTAAAATGCTTGATTTCGAGAGTGAGCGAAACTAATGAAAACATTGTTGGGGTAAAACCTAAAGGGAAAGACCTAGCACCAAATCCAATTTGCCATCTGATCTAACTTCTGGAGGCAGTCAAAATGATCCTTAGAATTCTTCCCTACCTTATTCCTGTGCTGAGATACAGGCTGCTCCAACCTGCTGTAAAATGCTTGATTTCGAGAGTGAGCGAAACTAATGAAAACATTGTTGGGGTAAAACCTAAAGGGAAAGACCTAGCACCAAATCCAATTTGCCATCTGATCTAACTTCTGGAGGCAGTCAAAATGAGCCTTAGAATTCTTCCCTACCTTATTCCTGTGCTGAGATACAGGCTGCTCCAACCTGCTGTAAAATGCTTGATTTCGAGAGTGAGCGAAACTAATGAAAACATTGTTGGGGTAAAACCTAAAGGGAAAGACCTAGCACCAAATCCAATTTGCCATCTGATCTAACTTCTGGAGGCAGTCAAAATGAGCCTTAGAATTCTTCCCTACCTTATTCCTGTGCTGAGATACAGGCTGCTCCAACCTGCTGTAAAATGCTTGATTTCGAGAGTGAGCGAAACTAATGAAAACATTGTTGGGGTAAAACCTAAAGGGAAAGACCTAGCACCAAATCCAATTTGCCATCTGATCTAACTTCTGGAGGCAGTCAAAATGAGCCTTAGAATTCTTCCCTACCTTATTCCTGTGCTGAGATACAGGCTGCTCCAACCTGCTGTAAAATGCTTGATTTCGAGAGTGAGCGAAACTAATGAAAACATTGTTGGGGTAAAACCTAAAGGGAAAGACCTAGCACCAAATCCAATTTGCCATCTGATCTAACTTCTGGAGGCAGTCAAAATGAGCCTTAGAATTCTTCCCTACCTTATTCCTGTGCTGAGATACAGGCTGCTCCAACCTGCTGTAAAATGCTTGATTTCGAGAGTGAGCGAAACTAATGAAAACATTGTTGGGGTAAAACCTAAAGGGAAAGACCTAGCACCAAATCCAATTTGCCATCTGATCTAACTTCTGGAGGCAGTCAAAATGAGCCTTAGAATTCTTCCCTACCTTATTCCTGTGCTGAGATACAGGCTGCTCCAACCTGCTGTAAAATGCTTGATTTCGAGAGTGAGCGAAACTAATGAAAACATTGTTGGGGTAAAACCTAAAGGGAAAGACCTAGCACCAAATCCAATTTGCCATCTGATCTAACTTCTGGAGGCAGTCAAAATGAGCCTTAGAATTCTTCCCTACCTTATTCCTGTGCTGAGATACAGGCTGCTCCAACCTGCTGTAAAATGCTTGATTTCGAGAGTGAGCGAAACTAATGAAAACATTGTTGGGGTAAAACCTAAAGGGAAAGACCTAGCACCAAATCCAATTTGCCATCTGATCTAACTTCTGGAGGCAGTCAAAATGAGCCTTAGAATTCTTCCCTACCTTATTCCTGTGCTGAGATACAGGCTGCCCCAACCTGCTGTAAAATGCTTGATTTCGAGAGTGAGCGAAACTAATGAAAACATTGTTGGGGTAAAACCTAAAGGGAAAGACCTAGCACCAAATCCAATTTGCCATCTGATCTAACTTCTGGAGGCAGTCAAAATGAGCATTTGAATTCTTCCCTACCTTATTCCTGTGCTGAGATACAGGCTGCTCCAACCTGCTGTAAAATGCTTGATTTCGAGAGTGAGCGAAACTAATGAAAACATTGTTGGGGGTAAAACCTAAAGGGAAAGACCTAGCACCAAATCCAATTTGCCATCTGATCTAACTTCTGGAGGCAGTCAAAATGAGCCTTAGAATTCTTCCCTACCTTATTCCTGTGCTGAGATACAGGCTGCTCCAACCTGCTGTAAAATGCTTGATTTCGAGAGTGAGCGAAACTAATGAAAACATTGTTGGGGTAAAACCTAAAGGGAAAGACCTAGCACCAAATCCAATTTGCCATCTGATCTAACTTCTGGAGGCAGTCAAAATGAGCCTTAGAATTCTTCCCTACCTTATTCCTGTGCTGAGATACAGGCTGCTCCAACCTGCTGTGAAATGCTTGATTTCGAGAGTGAGCGAAACTAATGAAAACATTGTTGGGGTAAAACCTAAAGGGAAAGACCTAGCACCAAATCCAATTTGCCATCTGATCTAACTTCTGGAGGCAGTCAAAATGAGCCTTAGAATTCTTCCCTACCTTATTCCTGTGCTGAGATACAGGCTGCTCCAACCTGCTGTAAAATGCTTGATTTCGAGAGTGAGCGAAACTAATGAAAACATTGTTGGGGTAAAACCTAAAGGGAAAGACCTAGCACCAAATCCAATTTGCCATCTGATCTAACTTCTGGAGGCAGTCAAAATGAGCCTTAGAATTCTTCCCTACCTTATTCCTGTGCTGAGATACAGGCTGCTCCAACCTGCTGTAAAATGCTTGATTTCGAGAGTGAGCGAAACTAATGAAAACATTGTTGGGGTAAAACCTAAAGGGAAAGACCTAGCACCAAATCCAATTTGCCATCTGATCTAACTTCTGGAGGCAGTCAAAATGAGCATTTGAATTCTTCCCTACCTTATTCCTGTGCTGAGATACAGGCTGCTCCAACCTGCTGTAAAATGCTTGATTTCGAGAGTGAGCGAAACTAATGAAAACATTGTTGGGGTAAAACCTAAAGGGAAAGACCTAGCACCCAAATCCAATTTGCCATCTGATCTAACTTCTGGAGGCAGTCAAAATGATCCTTAGAATTCTTCCCTACCTTATTCCTGTGCTGAGATACAGGCTGCTCCAACCTGCTGTAAAATGCTTGATTTCGAGAGTGAGCGAAACTAATGAAAACATTGTTGGGGTAAAACCTAAAGGGAAAGACCTAGCACCAAATCCAATTTGCCATCTGATCTAACTTCTGGAGGCAGTCAAAATGAGCCTTAGAATTCTTCCCTACCTTATTCCTGTGCTGAGATACAGGCTGCTCCAACCTGCTGTAAAATGCTTGATTTCGAGAGTGAGCGAAACTAATGAAAACATTGTTGGGGTAAAACCTAAAGGGAAAGACCTAGCACCAAATCCAATTTGCCATCTGATCTAACTTCTGGAGGCAGTCAAAATGAGCCTTAGAATTCTTCCCTACCTTATTCCTGTGCTGAGATACAGGCTGCTCCAACCTGCTGTAAAATGCTTGATTTCGAGAGTGAGCGAAACTAATGAAAACATTGTTGGGGTAAAACCTAAAGGGAAAGACCTAGCACCAAATCCAATTTGCCATCTGATCTAACTTCTGGAGGCAGTCAAAATGAGCCTTAGAATTCTTCCCTACCTTATTCCTGTGCTGAGATACAGGCTGCTCCAACCTGCTGTAAAATGCTTGATTTCGAGAGTGAGCGAAACTAATGAAAACATTGTTGGGGTAAAACCTAAAGGGAAAGACCTAGCACCAAATCCAATTTGCCATCTGATCTAACTTCTGGAGGCAGTCAAAATGATCCTTAGAATTCTTCCCTACCTTATTCCTGTGCTGAGATACAGGCTGCTCCAACCTGCTGTGAAATGCTTGATTTCGAGAGTGAGCGAAACTAATGAAAACATTGTTGGGGTAAAACCTAAAGGGAAAGACCTAGCACCAAATCCAATTTGCCATCTGATCTAACTTCTGGAGGCAGTCAAAATGAGCCTTAGAATTCTTCCCTACCTTATTCCTGTGCTGAGATACAGGCTGCTCCAACCTGCTGTAAAATGCTTGATTTCGAGAGTGAGCGAAACTAATGAAAACATTGTTGGGGTAAAACCTAAAGGGAAAGACCTAGCACCAAATCCAATTTGCCATCTGATCTAACTTCTGGAGGCAGTCAAAATGAGCATTTGAATTCTTCCCTACCTTATTCCTGTGCTGAGATACAGGCTGCTCCAACCTGCTGTAAAATGCTTGATTTCGAGAGTGAGCGAAACTAATGAAAACATTGTTGGGGTAAAACCTAAAGGGAAAGACCTAGCACCAAATCCAATTTGCCATCTGATCTAACTTCTGGAGGCAGTCAAAATGATCCTTAGAATTCTTCCCTACCTTATTCCTGTGCTGAGATACAGGCTGCTCCAACCTGCTGTAAAATGCTTGATTTCGAGAGTGAGCGAAACTAATGAAAACATTGTTGGGGTAAAACCTAAAGGGAAAGACCTAGCACCAAATCCAATTTGCCATCTGATCTAACTTCTGGAGGCAGTCAAAATGAGCCTTAGAATTCTTCCCTACCTTATTCCTGTGCTGAGATACAGGCTGCTCCAACCTGCTGTAAAATGCTTGATTTCGAGAGTGAGCGAAACTAATGAAAACATTGTTGGGGTAAAACCTAAAGGGAAAGACCTAGCACCAAATCCAATTTGCCATCTGATCTAACTTCTGGAGGCAGTCAAAATGAGCCTTAGAATTCTTCCCTACCTTATTCCTGTGCTGAGATACAGGCTGCTCCAACCTGCTGTAAAATGCTTGATTTCGAGAGTGAGCGAAACTAATGAAAACATTGTTGGGGTAAAACCTAAAGGGAAAGACCTAGCACCAAATCCAATTTGCCATCTGATCTAACTTCTGGAGGCAGTCAAAATGAGCATTTGAATTCTTCCCTACCTTATTCCTGTGCTGAGATACAGGCTGCTCCAACCTGCTGTAAAATGCTTGATTTCGAGAGTGAGCGAAACTAATGAAAACATTGTTGGGGTAAAACCTAAAGGGAAAGACCTAGCACCAAATCCAATTTGCCATCTGATCTAACTTCTGGAGGCAGTCAAAATGATCCTTAGAATTCTTCCCTACCTTATTCCTGTGCTGAGATACAGGCTGCTCCAACCTGCTGTAAAATGCTTGATTTCGAGAGTGAGCGAAACTAATGAAAACATTGTTGGGGTAAAACCTAAAGGGAAAGACCTAGCACCAAATCCAATTTGCCATCTGATCTAACTTCTGGAGGCAGTCAAAATGAGCCTTAGAATTCTTCCCTACCTTATTCCTGTGCTGAGATACAGGCTGCTCCAACCTGCTGTGAAATGCTTGATTTCGAGAGTGAGCGAAACTAATGAAAACATTGTTGGGGTAAAACCTAAAGGGAAAGACCTAGCACCAAATCCAATTTGCCATCTGATCTAACTTCTGGAGGCAGTCAAAATGATCCTTAGAATTCTTCCCTACCTTATTCCTGTGCTGAGATACAGGCTGCTCCAACCTGCTGTAAAATGCTTGATTTCGAGAGTGAGCGAAACTAATGAAAACATTGTTGGGGTAAAACCTAAAGGGAAAGACCTAGCACCAAATCCAATTTGCCATCTGATCTAACTTCTGGAGGCAGTCAAAATGAGCATTTGAATTCTTCCCTACCTTATTCCTGTGCTGAGATACAGGCTGCTCCAACCTGCTGTAAAATGCTTGATTTCGAGAGTGAGCGAAACTAATGAAAACATTGTTGGGGTAAAACCTAAAGGGAAAGACCTAGCACCAAATCCAATTTGCCATCTGATCTAACTTCTGGAGGCAGTCAAAATGAGCCTTAGAATTCTTCCCTACCTTATTCCTGTGCTGAGATACAGGCTGCTCCAACCTGCTGTAAAATGCTTGATTTCGAGAGTGAGCGAAACTAATGAAAACATTGTTGGGGTAAAACCTAAAGGGAAAGACCTAGCACCAAATCCAATTTGCCATCTGATCTAACTTCTGGAGGCAGTCAAAATGAGCCTTAGAATTCTTCCCTACCTTATTCCTGTGCTGAGATACAGGCTGCTCCAACCTGCTGTGAAATGCTTGATTTCGAGAGTGAGCGAAACTAATGAAAACATTGTTGGGGTAAAACCTAAAGGGAAAGACCTAGCACCAAATCCAATTTGCCATCTGATCTAACTTCTGGAGGCAGTCAAAATGATCCTTAGAATTCTTCCCTACCTTATTCCTGTGCTGAGATACAGGCTGCTCCAACCTGCTGTAAAATGCTTGATTTCGAGAGTGAGCGAAACTAATGAAAACATTGTTGGGGTAAAACCTAAAGGGAAAGACCTAGCACCAAATCCAATTTGCCATCTGATCTAACTTCTGGAGGCAGTCAAAATGATCCTTAGAATTCTTCCCTACCTTATTCCTGTGCTGAGATACAGGCTGCTCCAACCTGCTGTGAAATGCTTGATTTCGAGAGTGAGCGAAACTAATGAAAACATTGTTGGGGTAAAACCTAAAGGGAAAGACCTAGCACCAAATCCAATTTGCCATCTGATCTAACTTCTGGAGGCAGTCAAAATGATCCTTAGAATTCTTCCCTACCTTATTCCTGTGCTGAGATACAGGCTGCTCCAACCTGCTGTAAAATGCTTGATTTCGAGAGTGAGCGAAACTAATGAAAACATTGTTGGGGTAAAACCTAAAGGGAAAGACCTAGCACCAAATCCAATTTGCCATCTGATCTAACTTCTGGAGGCAGTCAAAATGAGCATTTGAATTCTTCCCTACCTTATTCCTGTGCTGAGATACAGGCTGCTCCAACCTGCTGTAAAATGCTTGATTTCGAGAGTGAGCGAAACTAATGAAAACATTGTTGGGGTAAAACCTAAAGGGAAAGACCTAGCACCAAATCCAATTTGCCATCTGATCTAACTTCTGGAGGCAGTCAAAATGATCCTTAGAATTCTTCCCTACCTTATTCCTGTGCTGAGATACAGGCTGCTCCAACCTGCTGTAAAATGCTTGATTTCGAGAGTGAGCGAAACTAATGAAAACATTGTTGGGGTAAAACCTAAAGGGAAAGACCTAGCACCAAATCCAATTTGCCATCTGATCTAACTTCTGGAGGCAGTCAAAATGAGCCTTAGAATTCTTCCCTACCTTATTCCTGTGCTGAGATACAGGCTGCTCCAACCTGCTGTAAAATGCTTGATTTCGAGAGTGAGCGAAACTAATGAAAACATTGTTGGGGTAAAACCTAAAGGGAAAGACCTAGCACCAAATCCAATTTGCCATCTGATCTAACTTCTGGAGGCAGTCAAAATGAGCCTTAGAATTCTTCCCTACCTTATTCCTGTGCTGAGATACAGGCTGCTCCAACCTGCTGTAAAATGCTTGATTTCGAGAGTGAGCGAAACTAATGAAAACATTGTTGGGGTAAAACCTAAAGGGAAAGACCTAGCACCAAATCCAATTTGCCATCTGATCTAACTTCTGGAGGCAGTCAAAATGAGCCTTAGAATTCTTCCCTACCTTATTCCTGTGCTGAGATACAGGCTGCTCCAACCTGCTGTAAAATGCTTGATTTCGAGAGTGAGCGAAACTAATGAAAACATTGTTGGGGTAAAACCTAAAGGGAAAGACCTAGCACCAAATCCAATTTGCCATCTGATCTAACTTCTGGAGGCAGTCAAAATGAGCCTTAGAATTCTTCCCTACCTTATTCCTGTGCTGAGATACAGGCTGCTCCAACCTGCTGTAAAATGCTTGATTTCGAGAGTGAGCGAAACTAATGAAAACATTGTTGGGGTAAAACCTAAAGGGAAAGACCTAGCACCAAATCCAATTTGCCATCTGATCTAACTTCTGGAGGCAGTCAAAATGAGCCTTAGAATTCTTCCCTACCTTATTCCTGTGCTGAGATACAGGCTGCTCCAACCTGCTGTGAAATGCTTGATTTCGAGAGTGAGCGAAACTAATGAAAACATTGTTGGGGTAAAACCTAAAGGGAAAGACCTAGCACCAAATCCAATTTGCCATCTGATCTAACTTCTGGAGGCAGTCAAAATGAGCCTTAGAATTCTTCCCTACCTTATTCCTGTGCTGAGATACAGGCTGCTCCAACCTGCTGTAAAATGCTTGATTTCGAGAGTGAGCGAAACTAATGAAAACATTGTTGGGGTAAAACCTAAAGGGAAAGACCTAGCACCAAATCCAATTTGCCATCTGATCTAACTTCTGGAGGCAGTCAAAATGAGCATTTGAATTCTTCCCTAACTTATTCCTGTGCTGAGATACAGGCTGCTCCAACCTGCTGTAAAATGCTTGATTTCGAGAGTGAGCGAAACTAATGAAAACATTGTTGGGGTAAAACCTAAAGGGAAAGACCTAGCACCAAATCCAATTTGCCATCTGATCTAACTTCTGGAGGCAGTCAAAATGAGCATTTGAATTCTTCCCTACCTTATTCCTGTGCTGAGATACAGGCTGCTCCAACCTGCTGTAAAATGCTTGATTTCGAGAGTGAGCGAAACTAATGAAAACATTGTTGGGGTAAAACCTAAAGGGAAAGACCTAGCACCAAATCCAATTTGCCATCTGATCTAACTTCTGGAGGCAGTCAAAATGAGCCTTAGAATTCTTCCCTACCTTATTCCTGTGCTGAGATACAGGCTGCTCCAACCTGCTGTAAAATGCTTGATTTCGAGAGTGAGCGAAACTAATGAAAACATTGTTGGGGTAAAACCTAAAGGGAAAGACCTAGCACCAAATCCAATTTGCCATCTGATCTAACTTCTGGAGGCAGTCAAAATGAGCCTTAGAATTCTTCCCTACCTTATTCCTGTGCTGAGATACAGGCTGCTCCAACCTGCTGTAAAATGCTTGATTTCGAGAGTGAGCGAAACTAATGAAAACATTGTTGGGGTAAAACCTAAAGGGAAAGACCTAGCACCAAATCCAATTTGCCATCTGATCTAACTTCTGGAGGCAGTCAAAATGAGCCTTAGAATTCTTCCCTACCTTATTCCTGTGCTGAGATACAGGCTGCTCCAACCTGCTGTAAAATGCTTGATTTCGAGAGTGAGTGAAACTAATGAAAACATTGTTGGGGTAAAACCTAAAGGGAAAGACCTAGCACCAAATCCAATTTGCCATCTGATCTAACTTCTGGAGGCAGTCAAAATGAGCCTTAGAATTCTTCCCTACCTTATTCCTGTGCTGAGATACAGGCTGCTCCAACCTGCTGTAAAATGCTTGATTTCGAGAGTGAGCGAAACTAATGAAAACATTGTTGGGGTAAAACCTAAAGGGAAAGACCTAGCACCAAATCCAATTTGCCATCTGATCTAACTTCTGGAGGCAGTCAAAATGAGCCTTAGAATTCTTCCCTACCTTATTCCTGTGCTGAGATACAGGCTGCTCCAACCTGCTGTGAAATGCTTGATTTCGAGAGTGAGCGAAACTAATGAAAACATTGTTGGGGTAAAACCTAAAGGGAAAGACCTAGCACCAAATCCAATTTGCCATCTGATCTAACTTCTGGAGGCAGTCAAAATGAGCCTTAGAATTCTTCCCTACCTTATTCCTGTGCTGAGATACAGGCTGCTCCAACCTGCTGTAAAATGCTTGATTTCGAGAGTGAGCGAAACTAATGAAAACATTGTTGGGGTAAAACCTAAAGGGAAAGACCTAGCACCAAATCCAATTTGCCATCTGATCTAACTTCTGGAGGCAGTCAAAATGAGCCTTAGAATTCTTCCCTACCTTATTCCTGTGCTGAGATACAGGCTGCTCCAACCTGCTGTAAAATGCTTGATTTCGAGAGTGAGCGAAACTAATGAAAACATTGTTGGGGTAAAACCTAAAGGGAAAGACCTAGCACCAAATCCAATTTGCCATCTGATCTAACTTCTGGAGGCAGTCAAAATGAGCCTTAGAATTCTTCCCTACCTTATTCCTGTGCTGAGATACAGGCTGCTCCAACCTGCTGTAAAATGCTTGATTTCGAGAGTGAGCGAAACTAATGAAAACATTGTTGGGGTAAAACCTAAAGGGAAAGACCTAGCACCAAATCCAATTTGCCATCTGATCTAACTTCTGGAGGCAGTCAAAATGAGCCTTAGAATTCTTCCCTACCTTATTCCTGTGCTGAGATACAGGCTGCTCCAACCTGCTGTAAAATGCTTGATTTCGAGAGTGAGCGAAACTAATGAAAACATTGTTGGGGTAAAACCTAAAGGGAAAGACCTAGCACCAAATCCAATTTGCCATCTGATCTAACTTCTGGAGGCAGTCAAAATGAGCCTTAGAATTCTTCCCTACCTTATTCCTGTGCTGAGATACAGGCTGCTCCAACCTGCTGTAAAATGCTTGATTTCGAGAGTGAGCGAAACTAATGAAAACATTGTTGGGGTAAAACCTAAAGGGAAAGACCTAGCACCAAATCCAATTTGCCATCTGATCTAACTTCTGGAGGCAGTCAAAATGAGCCTTAGAATTCTTCCCTACCTTATTCCTGTGCTGAGATACAGGCTGCTCCAACCTGCTGTAAAATGCGTGATTTCGAGAGTGAGCGAAACTAATGAAAACATTGTTGGGGTAAAACCTAAAGGGAAAGACCTAGCACCAAATCCAATTTGCCATCTGATCTAACTTCTGGAGGCAGTCAAAATGAGCCTTAGAATTCTTCCCTACCTTATTCCTGTGCTGAGATACAGGCTGCTCCAACCTGCTGTAAAATGCTTGATTTCGAGAGTGAGCGAAACTAATGAAAACATTGTTGGGGTAAAACCTAAAGGGAAAGACCTAGCACCAAATCCAATTTGCCATCTGATCTAACTTCTGGAGGCAGTCAAAATGAGCATTTGAATTCTTCCCTACCTTATTCCTGTGCTGAGATACAGGCTGCTCCAACCTGCTGTAAAATGCTTGATTTCGAGAGTGAGCGAAACTAATGAAAACATTGTTGGGGTAAAACCTAAAGGGAAAGACCTAGCACCAAATCCAATTTGCCATCTGATCTAACTTCTGGAGGCAGTCAAAATGATCCTTAGAATTCTTCCCTACCTTATTCCTGTGCTGAGATACAGGCTGCTCCAACCTGCTGTAAAATGCTTGATTTCGAGAGTGAGCGAAACTAATGAAAACATTGTTGGGGTAAAACCTAAAGGGAAAGACCTAGCACCAAATCCAATTTGCCATCTGATCTAACTTCTGGAGGCAGTCAAAATGAGCCTTAGAATTCTTCCCTACCTTATTCCTGTGCTGAGATACAGGCTGCTCCAACCTGCTGTAAAATGCTTGATTTCGAGAGTGAGCGAAACTAATGAAAACATTGTTGGGGGTAAAACCTAAAGGGAAAGACCTAGCACCAAATCCAATTTGCCATCTGATCTAACTTCTGGAGGCAGTCAAAATGAGCCTTAGAATTCTTCCCTACCTTATTCCTGTGCTGAGATACAGGCTGCTCCAACCTGCTGTAAAATGCTTGATTTCGAGAGTGAGCGAAACTAATGAAAACATTGTTGGGGTAAAACCTAAAGGGAAAGACCTAGCACCAAATCCAATTTGCCATCTGATCTAACTTCTGGAGGCAGTCAAAATGAGCCTTAGAATTCTTCCCTACCTTATTCCTGTGCTGAGATACAGGCTGCTCCAACCTGCTGTGAAATGCTTGATTTCGAGAGTGAGCGAAACTAATGAAAACATTGTTGGGGTAAAACCTAAAGGGAAAGACCTAGCACCAAATCCAATTTGCCATCTGATCTAACTTCTGGAGGCAGTCAAAATGATCCTTAGAATTCTTCCCTACCTTATTCCTGTGCTGAGATACAGGCTGCTCCAACCTGCTGTAAAATGCTTGATTTCGAGAGTGAGCGAAACTAATGAAAACATTGTTGGGGTAAAACCTAAAGGGAAAGACCTAGCACCAAATCCAATTTGCCATCTGATCTAACTTCTGGAGGCAGTCAAAATGAGCATTTGAATTCTTCCCTACCTTATTCCTGTGCTGAGATACAGGCTGCTCCAACCTGCTGTAAAATGCTTGATTTCGAGAGTGAGCGAAACTAATGAAAACATTGTTGGGGTAAAACCTAAAGGGAAAGACCTAGCACCAAATCCAATTTGCCATCTGATCTAACTTCTGGAGGCAGTCAAAATGAGCATTTGAATTCTTCCCTACCTTATTCCTGTGCTGAGATACAGGCTGCTCCAACCTGCTGTAAAATGCTTGATTTCGAGAGTGAGCGAAACTAATGAAAACATTGTTGGGGTAAAACCTAAAGGGAAAGACCTAGCACCAAATCCAATTTGCCATCTGATCTAACTTCTGGAGGCAGTCAAAATGAGCCTTAGAATTCTTCCCTACCTTATTCCTGTGCTGAGATACAGGCTGCTCCAACCTGCTGTAAAATGCTTGATTTCGAGAGTGAGCGAAACTAATGAAAACATTGTTGGGGTAAAACCTAAAGGGAAAGACCTAGCACCAAATCCAATTTGCCATCTGATCTAACTTCTGGAGGCAGTCAAAATGAGCCTTAGAATTCTTCCCTACCTTATTCCTGTGCTGAGATACAGGCTGCTCCAACCTGCTGTAAAATGCTTGATTTCGAGAGTGAGCGAAACTAATGAAAACATTGTTGGGGTAAAACCTAAAGGGAAAGACCTAGCACCAAATCCAATTTGCCATCTGATCTAACTTCTGGAGGCAGTCAAAATGAGCCTTAGAATTCTTCCCTACCTTATTCCTGTGCTGAGATACAGGCTGCTCCAACCTGCTGTAAAATGCTTGATTTCGAGAGTGAGTGAAACTAATGAAAACATTGTTGGGGGTAAAACCTAAAGGGAAAGACCTAGCACCAAATCCAATTTGCCATCTGATCTAACTTCTGGAGGCAGTCAAAATGAGCCTTAGAATTCTTCCCTACCTTATTCCTGTGCTGAGATACAGGGATACAGGCTGCTCCAACCTGCTGTAAAATGCTTGATTTCGAGAGTGAGCGAAACTAATGAAAACATTGTTGGGGTAAAACCTAAAGGGAAAGACCTAGCACCAAATCCAATTTGCCATCTGATCTAACTTCTGGAGGCAGTCAAAATGAGCCTTAGAATTCTTCCCTACCTTATTCCTGTGCTGAGATACAGGCTGCTCCAACCTGCTGTGAAATGCTTGATTTCGAGAGTGAGCGAAACTAATGAAAACATTGTTGGGGTAAAACCTAAAGGGAAAGACCTAGCACCAAATCCAATTTGCCATCTGATCTAACTTCTGGAGGCAGTCAAAATGAGCCTTAGAATTCTTCCCTACCTTATTCCTGTGCTGAGATACAGGCTGCTCCAACCTGCTGTAAAATGCTTGATTTCGAGAGTGAGCGAAACTAATGAAAACATTGTTGGGGTAAAACCTAAAGGGAAAGACCTAGCACCAAATCCAATTTGCCATCTGATCTAACTTCTGGAGGCAGTCAAAATGATCCTTAGAATTCTTCCCTACCTTATTCCTGTGCTGAGATACAGGCTGCTCCAACCTGCTGTAAAATGCTTGATTTCGAGAGTGAGCGAAACTAATGAAAACATTGTTGGGGTAAAACCTAAAGGGAAAGACCTAGCACCAAATCCAATTTGCCATCTGATCTAACTTCTGGAGGGCAGTCAAAATGAGCCTTAGAATTCTTCCCTACCTTATTCCTGTGCTGAGATACAGGCTGCTCCAACCTGCTGTAAAATGCTTGATTTCGAGAGTGAGCGAAACTAATGAAAACATTGTTGGGGTAAAACCTAAAGGGAAAGACCTAGCACCAAATCCAATTTGCCATCTGATCTAACTTCTGGAGGCAGTCAAAATGAGCCTTAGAATTCTTCCCTACCTTATTCCTGTGCTGAGATACAGGCTGCTCCAACCTGCTGTAAAATGCTTGATTTCGAGAGTGAGCGAAACTAATGAAAACATTGTTGGGGTAAAACCTAAAGGGAAAGACCTAGCCACCAAATCCAATTTGCCATCTGATCTAACTTCTGGAGGCAGTCAAAATGAGCCTTAGAATTCTTCCCTACCTTATTCCTGTGCTGAGATACAGGCTGCTCCAACCTGCTGTAAAATGCTTGATTTTGAGAGTGAGCGAAACTAATGAAAACATTGTTGGGGTAAAACCTAAAGGGAAAGACCTAGCACCAAATCCAATTTGCCATCTGATCTAACTTCTGGAGGCAGTCAAAATGAGCCTTAGAATTCTTCCCTACCTTATTCCTGTGCTGAGATACAGGCTGCTCCAACCTGCTGTAAAATGCTTGATTTCGAGAGTGAGCGAAACTAATGAAAACATTGTTGGGGTAAAACCTAAAGGGAAAGACCTAGCACCAAATCCAATTTGCCATCTGATCTAACTTCTGGAGGCAGTCAAAATGAGCCTTAGAATTCTTCCCTACCTTATTCCTGTGCTGAGATACAGGCTGCTCCAACCTGCTGTGAAATGCTTGATTTCGAGAGTGAGCGAAACTAATGAAAACATTGTTGGGGTAAAACCTAAAGGGAAAGACCTAGCACCAAATCCAATTTGCCATCTGATCTAACTTCTGGAGGCAGTCAAAATGAGCCTTAGAATTCTTCCCTACCTTATTCCTGTGCTGAGATACAGGCTGCTCCAACCTGCTGTAAAATGCTTGATTTCGAGAGTGAGCGAAACTAATGAAAACATTGTTGGGGTAAAACCTAAAGGGAAAGACCTAGCACCAAATCCAATTTGCCATCTGATCTAACTTCTGGAGGCAGTCAAAATGATCCTTAGAATTCTTCCCTACCTTATTCCTGTGCTGAGATACAGGCTGCTCCAACCTGCTGTAAAATGCTTGATTTCGAGAGTGAGCGAAACTAACGAAAACATTGTTGGGGTAAAAACCTAAAGGGAAAGACCTAGCACCAAATCCAATTTGCCATCTGATCTAACTTCTGGAGGCAGTCAAAATGAGCCTTAGAATTCTTCCCTACCTTATTCCTGTGCTGAGATACAGGCTGCTCCAACCTGCTGTAAAATGCTTGATTTCGAGAGTGAGCGAAACTAATGAAAACATTGTTGGGGTAAAACCTAAAGGGAAAGACCTAGCACCAAATCCAATTTGCCATCTGATCTAACTTCTGGAGGCAGTCAAAATGAGCCTTAGAATTCTTCCCTACCTTATTCCTGTGCTGAGATACAGGCTGCTCCAACCTGCTGTGAAATGCTTGATTTCGAGAGTGAGCGAAACTAATGAAAACATTGTTGGGGTAAAACCTAAAGGGAAAGACCTAGCACCAAATCCAATTTGCCATCTGATCTAACCTTCTGGAGGCAGTCAAAATGAGCCTTAGAATTCTTCCCTACCTTATTCCTGTGCTGAGATACAGGCTGCTCCAACCTGCTGTAAAATGCTTGATTTCGAGAGTGAGCGAAACTAATGAAAACATTGTTGGGGTAAAACCTAAAGGGAAAGACCTAGCACCAAATCCAATTTGCCATCTGATCTAACTTCTGGAGGCAGTCAAAATGAGCCTTAGAATTCTTCCCTACCTTATTCCTGTGCTGAGATACAGGCTGCTCCAACCTGCTGTAAAATGCTTGATTTCGAGAGTGAGCGAAACTAATGAAAACATTGTTGGGGTAAAACCTAAAGGGAAAGACCTAGCACCAAATCCAATTTGCCATCTGATCTAACTTCTGGAGGCAGTCAAAATGAGCCTTAGAATTCTTCCCTACCTTATTCCTGTGCTGAGATACAGGCTGCTCCAACCTGCTGTAAAATGCTTGATTTCGAGAGTGAGCGAAACTAATGAAAACATTGTTGGGGTAAAACCTAAAGGGAAAGACCTAGCACCAAATCCAATTTGCCATCTGATCTAACTTCTGGAGGCAGTCAAAATGAGCCTTAGAATTCTTCCCTACCTTATTCCTGTGCTGAGATACAGGCTGCTCCAACCTGCTGTAAAATGCTTGATTTCGAGAGTGAGCGAAACTAATGAAAACATTGTTGGGGTAAAACCTAAAGGGAAAGACCTAGCACCAAATCCAATTTGCCATCTGATCTAACTTCTGGAGGCAGTCAAAATGAGCCTTTGAATTCTTCCCTACCTTATTCCTGTGCTGAGATACAGGCTGCTCCAACCTGCTGTAAAATGCTTGATTTCGAGAGTGAGCGAAACTAATGAAAACATTGTTGGGGTAAAACCTAAAGGGAAAGACCTAGCACCAAATCCAATTTGCCATCTGATCTAACTTCTGGAGGCAGTCAAAATGAGCCTTAGAATTCTTCCCTACCTTATTCCTGTGCTGAGATACAGGCTGCTCCAACCTGCTGTAAAATGCTTGATTTCAAGAGTGAGCGAAACTAATGAAAACATTGTTGGGGTAAAACCTAAAAGGGAAAGACCTAGCACCAAATCCAATTTGCCATCTGATCTAACTTCTGGAGGCAGTCAAAATGAGCCTTAGAATTCTTCCCTACCTTATTCCTGTGCTGAGATACAGGCTGCTCCAACCTGCTGTAAAATGCTTGATTTCGAGAGTGAGCGAAACTAATGAAAACATTGTTGGGGTAAAACCTAAAGGGAAAGACCTAGCACCAAATCCAATTTGCCATCTGATCTAACTTCTGGAGGCAGTCAAAATGAGCCTTAGAATTCTTCCCTACCTTATTCCTGTGCTGAGATACAGGCTGCTCCAACCTGCTGTAAAATGCTTGATTTCGAGAGTGAGCGAAACTAATGAAAACATTGTTGGGGTAAAACCTAAAGGGAAAGACCTAGCACCAAATCCAATTTGCCATCTGATCTAACTTCTGGAGGCAGTCAAAATGAGCCTTAGAATTCTTCCCTACCTTATTCCTGTGCTGAGATACAGGCTGCTCCAACCTGCTGTAAAATGCTTGATTTCGAGAGTGAGCGAAACTAATGAAAACATTGTTGGGGTAAAACCTAAAGGGAAAGACCTAGCACCAAATCCAATTTGCCATCTGATCTAACTTCTGGAGGCAGTCAAAATGAGCATTTGAATTCTTCCCTACCTTATTCCTGTGCTGAGATACAGGCTGCTCCAACCTGCTGTAAAATGCGTGATTTCGAGAGTGAGCGAAACTAATGAAAACATTGTTGGGGTAAAACCTAAAGGGAAAGACCTAGCACCAAATCCAATTTGCCATCTGATCTAACTTCTGGAGGCAGTCAAAATGAGCCTTAGAATTCTTCCCTACCTTATTCCTGTGCTGAGATACAGGCTGCTCCAACCTGCTGTAAAATGCTTGATTTCGAGAGTGAGCGAAACTAATGAAAAACATTGTTGGGGTAAAACCTAAAGGGAAAGACCTAGCACCAAATCCAATTTGCCATCTGATCTAACTTCTGGAGGCAGTCAAAATGAGCCTTAGAATTCTTCCCTACCTTATTCCTGTGCTGAGATACAGGCTGCTCCAACCTGCTGTAAAATGCTTGATTTCGAGAGTGAGCGAAACTAATGAAAACATTGTTGGGGTAAAACCTAAAGGGAAAGACCTAGCACCAAATCCAATTTGCCATCTGATCTAACTTCTGGAGGCAGTCAAAATGAGCCTTAGAATTCTTCCCTACCTTATTCCTCTGCTGAGATACAGGCTGCTCCAACCTGCTGTGAAAATGCTTGATTTCGAGAGTGAGCGAAACTAATGAAAACATTGTTGGGGTAAAACCTAAAGGGAAAGACCTAGCACCAAATCCAATTTGCCATCTGATCTAACTTCTGGAGGCAGTCAAAATGAGCCTTAGAATTCTTCCCTACCTTATTCCTGTGCTGAGATACAGGCTGCTCCAACCTGCTGTAAAATGCTTGATTTCGAGAGTGAGCGAAACTAATGAAAACATTGTTGGGGGTAAAACCTAAAGGGAAAGACCTAGCACCAAATCCAATTTGCCATCTGATCTAACTTCTGGAGGCAGTCAAAATGAGCCTTAGAATTCTTCCCTACCTTATTCCTGTGCTGAGATACAGGCTGCTCCAACCTGCTGTAAAATGCTTGATTTCGAGAGTGAGCGAAACTAATGAAAACATTGTTGGGGTAAAACCTAAAGGGAAAGACCTAGCACCAAATCCAATTTGCCATCTGATCTAACTTCTGGAGGCAGTCAAAATGAGCCTTAGAATTCTTCCCTACCTTATTCCTGTGCTGAGATACAGGCTGCTCCAACCTGCTGTAAAATGCTTGATTTCGAGAGTGAGCGAAACTAATGAAAACATTGTTGGGGTAAAAACCTAAAGGGAAAGACCTAGCACCAAATCCAATTTGCCATCTGATCTAACTTCTGGAGGCAGTCAAAATGAGCCTTAGAATTCTTCCCTACCTTATTCCTGTGCTGAGATACAGGCTGCTCCAACCTGCTGTAAAATGCTTGATTTCGAGAGTGAGCGAAACTAATGAAAACATTGTTGGGGTAAAACCTAAAGGGAAAGACCTAGCACCAAATCCAATTTGCCATCTGATCTAACTTCTGGAGGCAGTCAAAATGAGCCTTAGAATTCTTCCCTACCTTATTCCTGTGCTGAGATACAGGCTGCTCCAACCTGCTGTAAAATGCTTGATTTCGAGAGTGAGCGAAACTAATGAAAACATTGTTGGGGTAAAACCTAAAGGGAAAGACCTAGCACCAAATCCAATTTGCCATCTGATCTAACTTCTGGAGGCAGTCAAAATGAGCCTTAGAATTCTTCCCTACCTTATTCCTGTGCTGAGATACAGGCTGCTCCAACCTGCTGTAAAATGCTTGATTTTGAGAGTGAGCGAAACTAATGAAAACATTGTTGGGGTAAAACCTAAAGGGAAAGACCTAGCACCAAATCCAATTTGCCATCTGATCTAACTTCTGGAGGCAGTCAAAATGAGCCTTAGAATTCTTCCCTACCTTATTCCTGTGCTGAGATACAGGCTGCTCCCAACCTGCTGTAAAATGCTTGATTTCGAGAGTGAGCGAAACTAATGAAAACATTGTTGGGGTAAAACCTAAAGGGAAAGACCTAGCACCAAATCCAATTTGCCATCTGATCTAACTTCTGGAGGCAGTCCAAAATGAGCCTTAGAATTCTTCCCTACCTTATTCCTGTGCTGAGATACAGGCTGCTCCAACCTGCTGTGAAATGCTTGATTTCGAGAGTGAGCGAAACTAATGAAAACATTGTTGGGGTAAAACCTAAAGGGAAAGACCTAGCACCAAATCCAATTTGCCATCTGATCTAACTTCTGGAGGCAGTCAAAATGAGCCTTAGAATTCTTCCCTACCTTATTCCTGTGCTGAGATACAGGCTGCTCCAACCTGCTGTAAAATGCTTGATTTCGAGAGTGAGCGAAACTAATGAAAAACATTGTTGGGGTAAAACCTAAAGGGAAAGACCTAGCACCAAATCCAATTTGCATCTGATCTAACTTCTGGAGGCAGTCAAAATGATCCTTAGAATTCTTCCCTACCTTATTCCTGTGCTGAGATACAGGCTGCTCCAACCTGCTGTAAAATGCTTGATTTCGAGAGTGAGCGAAACTAACGAAAACATTGTTGGGGTAAAACCTAAAGGGAAAGACCTAGCACCAAATCCAATTTGCCATCTGATCTAACTTCTGGAGGCAGTCAAAATGAGCCTTAGAATTCTTCCCTACCTTATTCCTGTGCTGAGATACAGGCTGCTCCAACCTGCTGTAAAATGCTTGATTTCGAGAGTGAGCGAAACTAATGAAAACATTGTTGGGGTAAAACCTAAAGGGAAAGACCTAGCACCAAATCCAATTTGCCATCTGATCTAACTTCTGGAGGCAGTCAACCTTAGAATTCTTCCCTACCTTATTCCTGTGCTGAGATACAGGCTGCTCCAACCTGCTGTGAAATGCTTGATTTCGAGAGTGAGCGAAACTAATGAAAACATTGTTGGGGTAAAACCTAAAGGGAAAGACCTAGCACCAAATCCAATTTGCCATCTGATCTAACTTCTGGAGGCAGTCAAAATGAGCCTTAGAATTCTTCCCTACCTTATTCCTGTGCTGAGATACAGGCTGCTCCAACCTGCTGTAAAATGCTTGATTTCGAGAGTGAGCGAAACTAATGAAAACATTGTTGGGGTAAAACCTAAAGGGAAAGACCTAGCACCAAATCCAATTTGCCATCTGATCTAACTTCTGGAGGCAGTCAAAATGAGCCTTAGAATTCTTCCCTACCTTATTCCTGTGCTGAGATACAGGCTGCTCCAACCTGCTGTAAAATGCTTGATTTCGAGAGTGAGCGAAACTAATGAAAACATTGTTGGGGTAAAACCTAAAGGGAAAGACCTAGCACCAAATCCAATTTGCCATCTGATCTAACTTCTGGAGGCAGTCAAAATGAGCCTTAGAATTCTTCCCTACCTTATTCCTGTGCTGAGATACAGGCTGCTCCAACCTGCTGTAAAATGCTTGATTTCGAGAGTGAGCGAAACTAATGAAAAACATTGTTGGGGTAAAACCTAAAGGGAAAGACCTAGCACCAAATCCAATTTGCCATCTGATCTAACTTCTGGAGGCAGTCAAAATGAGCCTTAGAATTCTTCCCTACCTTATTCCTGTGCTGAGATACAGGCTGCTCCAACCTGCTGTAAAATGCTTGATTTCGAGAGTGAGCGAAACTAATGAAAACATTGTTGGGGTAAAACCTAAAGGGAAAGACCTAGCACCAAATCCAATTTGCCATCTGATCTAACTTCTGGAGGCAGTCAAAATGAGCCTTTGAATTCTTCCCTACCTTATTCCTGTGCTGAGATACAGGCTGCTCCAACCTGCTGTAAAATGCTTGATTTCGAGAGTGAGCGAAACTAATGAAAACATTGTTGGGGTAAAACCTAAAGGGAAAGACCTAGCACCAAATCCAATTTGCCATCTGATCTAACTTCTGGAGGCAGTCAAAATGAGCCTTAGAATTCTTCCCTACCTTATTCCTGTGCTGAGATACAGGCTGCTCCAACCTGCTGTAAAATGCTTGATTTCAAGAGTGAGCGAAACTAATGAAAACATTGTTGGGGTAAAACCTAAAGGGAAAGACCTAGCACCAAATCCAATTTGCCATCTGATCTAACTTCTGGAGGCAGTCAAAATGAGCCTTAGAATTCTTCCCTACCTTATTCCTGTGCTGAGATACAGGCTGCTCCAACCTGCTGTAAAATGCTTGATTTCGAGAGTGAGCGAAACTAATGAAAACATTGTTGGGGTAAAACCTAAAGGGAAAGACCTAGCACCAAATCCAATTTGCCATCTGATCTAACTTCTGGAGGCAGTCAAAATGAGCCTTAGAATTCTTCCCTACCTTATTCCTGTGCTGAGATACAGGCTGCTCCAACCTGCTGTAAAATGCTTGATTTCGAGAGTGAGCGAAACTAATGAAAACATTGTTGGGGTAAAACCTAAAGGGAAAGACCTAGCACCAAATCCAATTTGCCATCTGATCTAACTTCTGGAGGCAGTCAAAATGAGCCTTAGAATTCTTCCCTACCTTATTCCTGTGCTGAGATACAGGCTGCTCCAACCTGCTGTAAAATGCTTGATTTCGAGAGTGAGCGAAACTAATGAAAACATTGTTGGGGTAAAACCTAAAGGGAAAGACCTAGCACCAAATCCAATTTGCCATCTGATCTAACTTCTGGAGGCAGTCAAAATGAGCATTTGAATTCTTCCCTACCTTATTCCTGTGCTGAGATACAGGCTGCTCCAACCTGCTGTAAAATGCGTGATTTCGAGAGTGAGCGAAACTAATGAAAACATTGTTGGGGTAAAACCTAAAGGGAAAGACCTAGCACCAAATCCAATTTGCCATCTGATCTAACTTCTGGAGGCAGTCAAAATGAGCCTTAGAATTCTTCCCTACCTTATTCCTGTGCTGAGATACAGGCTGCTCCAACCTGCTGTAAAATGCTTGATTTCGAGAGTGAGCGAAACTAATGAAAACATTGTTGGGGTAAAACCTAAAGGGAAAGACCTAGCACCAAATCCAATTTGCCATCTGATCTAACTTCTGGAGGCAGTCAAAATGAGCCTTAGAATTCTTCCCTACCTTATTCCTGTGCTGAGATACAGGCTGCTCCAACCTGCTGTAAAATGCTTGATTTCGAGAGTGAGCGAAACTAATGAAAACATTGTTGGGGTAAAACCTAAAGGGAAAGACCTAGCACCAAATCCAATTTGCCATCTGATCTAACTTCTGGAGGCAGTCAAAATGAGCCTTAGAATTCTTCCCTACCTTATTCCTCTGCTGAGATACAGGCTGCTCCAACCTGCTGTGAAATGCTTGATTTCGAGAGTGAGCGAAACTAATGAAAACATTGTTGGGGTAAAACCTAAAGGGAAAGACCTAGCACCAAATCCAATTTGCCATCTGATCTAACTTCTGGAGGCAGTCAAAATGAGCCTTAGAATTCTTCCCTACCTTATTCCTGTGCTGAGATACAGGCTGCTCCAACCTGCTGTAAAATGCTTGATTTCGAGAGTGAGCGAAACTAATGAAAACATTGTTGGGGTAAAACCTAAAGGGAAAGACCTAGCACCAAATCCAATTTGCCATCTGATCTAACTTCTGGAGGCAGTCAAAATGAGCCTTAGAATTCTTCCCTACCTTATTCCTGTGCTGAGATACAGGCTGCTCCAACCTGCTGTAAAATGCTTGATTTCGAGAGTGAGCGAAACTAATGAAAACATTGTTGGGGTAAAACCTAAAGGGAAAGACCTAGCACCAAATCCAATTTGCCATCTGATCTAACTTCTGGAGGCAGTCAAAATGAGCCTTAGAATTCTTCCCTACCTTATTCCTGTGCTGAGATACAGGCTGCTCCAACCTGCTGTAAAATGCTTGATTTCGAGAGTGAGCGAAACTAATGAAAACATTGTTGGGGGTAAAACCTAAAGGGAAAGACCTAGCACCAAATCCAATTTGCCATCTGATCTAACTTCTGGAGGCAGTCAAAATGAGCCTTAGAATTCTTCCCTACCTTATTCCTGTGCTGAGATACAGGCTGCTCCAACCTGCTGTAAAATGCTTGATTTCGAGAGTGAGCGAAACTAATGAAAACATTGTTGGGGTAAAACCTAAAGGGAAAGACCTAGCACCAAATCCAATTTGCCATCTGATCTAACTTCTGGAGGCAGTCAAAATGAGCCTTAGAATTCTTCCCTACCTTATTCCTGTGCTGAGATACAGGCTGCTCCAACCTGCTGTAAAATGCTTGATTTCGAGAGTGAGCGAAACTAATGAAAACATTGTTGGGGTAAAACCTAAAGGGAAAGACCTAGCACCAAATCCAATTTGCCATCTGATCTAACTTCTGGAGGCAGTCAAAATGAGCCTTAGAATTCTTCCCTACCTTATTCCTGTGCTGAGATACAGGCTGCTCCAACCTGCTGTAAAATGCTTGATTTCGAGAGTGAGCGAAACTAATGAAAACATTGTTGGGGTAAAACCTAAAGGGAAAGACCTAGCACCAAATCCAATTTGCCATCTGATCTAACTTCTGGAGGCAGTCAAAATGAGCCTTAGAATTCTTCCCTACCTTATTCCTGTGCTGAGATACAGGCTGCTCCAACCTGCTGTAAAATGCTTGATTTCGAGAGTGAGCGAAACTAATGAAAACATTGTTGGGGTAAAACCTAAAGGGAAAGACCTAGCACCAAATCCAATTTGCCATCTGATCTAACTTCTGGAGGCAGTCAAAATGATCCTTAGAATTCTTCCCTACCTTATTCCTGTGCTGAGATACAGGCTGCTCCAACCTGCTGTAAAATGCTTGATTTCGAGAGTGAGCGAAACTAATGAAAACATTGTTGGGGTAAAACCTAAAGGGAAAGACCTAGCACCAAATCCAATTTGCCATCTGATCTAACTTCTGGAGGAAGTCAAAATGAGCCTTAGAATTCTTCCCTACCTTATTCCTGTGCTGAGATACAGGCTGCTCCAACCTGCTGTAAAATGCTTGATTTCGAGAGTGAGCGAAACTAATGAAAACATTGTTGGGGTAAAACCTAAAGGGAAAGACCTAGCACCAAATCCAATTTGCCATCTGATCTAACTTCTGGAGGCAGTCAAAATGAGCCTTAGAATTCTTCCCTACCTTATTCCTGTGCTGAGATACAGGCTGCTCCAACCTGCTGTAAAATGCTTGATTTCGAGAGTGAGCGAAACTAATGAAAACATTGTTGGGGTAAAACCTAAAGGGAAAGACCTAGCACCAAATCCAATTTGCCATCTGATCTAACTTCTGGAGGCAGTCAAAATGAGCCTTAGAATTCTTCCCTACCTTATTCCTGTGCTGAGATACAGGCTGCTCCAACCTGCTGTAAAATGCTTGATTTCGAGAGTGAGCGAAACTAATGAAAACATTGTTGGGGTTAAAACCTAAAGGGAAAGACCTAGCACCAAATCCAATTTGCCATCTGATCTAACTTCTGGAGGCAGTCAAAATGAGCCTTAGAATTCTTCCCTACCTTATTCCTGTGCTGAGATACAGGCTGCTCCAACCTGCTGTAAAATGCTTGATTTCGAGAGTGAGCGAAACTAATGAAAACATTGTTGGGGTAAAACCTAAAGGGAAAGACCTAGCACCAAATCCAATTTGCCATCTGATCTAACTTCTGGAGGCAGTCAAAATGAGCCTTTGAATTCTTCCCTACCTTATTCCTGTGCTGAGATACAGGCTGCTCCAACCTGCTGTAAAATGCTTGATTTCGAGAGTGAGCGAAACTAATGAAAACATTGTTGGGGTAAAACCTAAAGGGAAAGACCTAGCACCAAATCCAATTTGCCATCTGATCTAACTTCTGGAGGCAGTCAAAATGAGCCTTAGAATTCTTCCCTACCTTATTCCTGTGCTGAGATACAGGCTGCTCCAACCTGCTGTAAAATGCTTGATTTCGAGAGTGAGCGAAACTAATGAAAACATTGTTGGGGTAAAACCTAAAGGGAAAGACCTAGCACCAAATCCAATTTGCCATCTGATCTAACTTCTGGAGGCAGTCAAAATGATCCTTAGAATTCTTCCCTACCTTATTCCTGTGCTGAGATACAGGCTGCTCCAACCTGCTGTAAAATGCTTGATTTCGAGAGTGAGCGAAACTAATGAAAACATTGTTGGGGTAAAACCTAAAGGGAAAGACCTAGCACCAAATCCAATTTGCCATCTGATCTAACTTCTGGAGGCAGTCAAAATGATCCTTAGAATTCTTCCCTACCTTATTCCTGTGCTGAGATACAGGCTGCTCCAACCTGCTGTAAAATGCTTGATTTCGAGAGTGAGCGAAACTAATGAAAACATTGTTGGGGTAAAACCTAAAGGGAAAGACCTAGCACCAAATCCAATTTGCCATCTGATCTAACTTCTGGAGGCAGTCAAAATGAGCCTTAGAATTCTTCCCTACCTTATTCCTGTGCTGAGATACAGGCTGCTCCAACCTGCTGTAAAATGCTTGATTTCGAGAGTGAGCGAAACTAATGAAAACATTGTTGGGGTAAAACCTAAAGGGAAAGACCTAGCACCAAATCCAATTTGCCATCTGATCTAACTTCTGGAGGCAGTCAAAATGAGCCTTAGAATTCTTCCCTACCTTATTCCTGTGCTGAGATACAGGCTGCTCCAACCTGCTGTAAAATGCTTGATTTCGAGAGTGAGCGAAACTAATGAAAACATTGTTGGGGTAAAACCTAAAGGGAAAGACCTAGCACCAAATCCAATTTGCCATCTGATCTAACTTCTGGAGGCAGTCAAAATGATCCTTAGAATTCTTCCCTACCTTATTCCTGTGCTGAGATACAGGCTGCTCCAACCTGCTGTAAAATGCTTGATTTCGAGAGTGAGCGAAACTAATGAAAACATTGTTGGGGTAAAACCTAAAGGGAAAGACCTAGCACCAAATCCAATTTGCCATCTGATCTAACTTCTGGAGGCAGTCAAAATGAGCCTTAGAATTCTTCCCTACCTTATTCCTGTGCTGAGATACAGGCTGCTCCAACCTGCTGTAAAATGCTTGATTTCGAGAGTGAGCGAAACTAATGAAAACATTGTTGGGGTAAAACCTAAAGGGAAAGACCTAGCACCAAATCCAATTTGCCATCTGATCTAACTTCTGGAGGCAGTCAAAATGAGCCTTAGAATTCTTCCCTACCTTATTCCTGTGCTGAGATACAGGCTGCTCCAACCTGCTGTAAAATGCTTGATTTCGAGAGTGAGCGAAACTAATGAAAACATTGTTGGGGTAAAACCTAAAGGGAAAGACCTAGCACCAAATCCAATTTGCCATCTGATCTAACTTCTGGAGGCAGTCAAAATGAGCCTTAGAATTCTTCCCTACCTTATTCCTGTGCTGAGATACAGGCTGCTCCAACCTGCTGTAAAATGCTTGATTTCGAGAGTGAGCGAAACTAATGAAAACATTGTTGGGGTAAAACCTAAAGGGAAAGACCTAGCACCAAATCCAATTTGCCATCTGATCTAACTTCTGGAGGCAGTCAAAATGAGCCTTAGAATTCTTCCCTACCTTATTCCTGTGCTGAGATACAGGCTGCTCCAACCTGCTGTAAAATGCTTGATTTCGAGAGTGAGCGAAACTAATGAAAACATTGTTGGGGTAAAACCTAAAGGGAAAGACCTAGCACCAAATCCAATTTGCCATCTGATCTAACTTCTGGAGGCAGTCAAAATGAGCCTTAGAATTCTTCCCTACCTTATTCCTGTGCTGAGATACAGGCTGCTCCAACCTGCTGTAAAATGCTTGATTTCGAGAGTGAGCGAAACTAATGAAAACATTGTTGGGGTAAAACCTAAAGGGAAAGACCTAGCACCAAATCCAATTTGCCATCTGATCTAACTTCTGGAGGAAGTCAAAATGAGCCTTAGAATTCTTCCCTACCTTATTCCTGTGCTGAGATACAGGCTGCTCCAACCTGCTGTAAAATGCTTGATTTCGAGAGTGAGCGAAACTAATGAAAACATTGTTGGGGTAAAACCTAAAGGGAAAGACCTAGCACCAAATCCAATTTGCCATCTGATCTAACTTCTGGAGGCAGTCAAAATGAGCCTTAGAATTCTTCCCTACCTTATTCCTGTGCTGAGATACAGGCTGCTCCAACCTGCTGTAAAATGCTTGATTTCGAGAGTGAGCGAAACTAATGAAAACATTGTTGGGGTAAAACCTAAAGGGAAAGACCTAGCACCAAATCCAATTTGCCATCTGATCTAACTTCTGGAGGCAGTCAAAATGAGCCTTAGAATTCTTCCCTACCTTATTCCTGTGCTGAGATACAGGCTGCTCCAACCTGCTGTAAAATGCTTGATTTCGAGAGTGAGCGAAACTAATGAAAACATTGTTGGGGTAAAACCTAAAGGGAAAGACCTAGCACCAAATCCAATTTGCCATCTGATCTAACTTCTGGAGGCAGTCAAAATGAGCCTTAGAATTCTTCCCTTCCTTATTCCTGTGCTGAGATACAGGCTGCTCCAACCTGCTGTAAAATGCTTGATTTCGAGAGTGAGCGAAACTAATGAAAACATTGTTGGGGTAAAACCTAAAGGGAAAGACCTAGCACCAAATCCAATTTGCCATCTGATCTAACTTCTGGAGGCAGTCAAAATGAGCCTTAGAATTCTTCCCTACCTTATTCCTGTGCTGAGATACAGGCTGCTCCAACCTGCTGTAAAATGCTTGATTTCGAGAGTGAGCGAAACTAATGAAAACATTGTTGGGGTAAAACCTAAAGGGAAAGACCTAGCACCAAATCCAATTTGCCATCTGATCTAACTTCTGGAGGCAGTCAAAATGAGCCTTAGAATTCTTCCCTACCTTATTCCTGTGCTGAGATACAGGCTGCTCCAACCTGCTGTAAAATGCTTGATTTCGAGAGTGAGCGAAACTAATGAAAACATTGTTGGGGTAAAACCTAAAGGGAAAGACCTAGCACCAAATCCAATTTGCCATCTGATCTAACTTCTGGAGGCAGTCAAAATGAGCCTTAGAATTCTTCCCTACCTTATTCCTGTGCTGAGATACAGGCTGCTCCAACCTGCTGTAAAATGCTTGATTTCGAGAGTGAGCGAAACTAATGAAAACATTGTTGGGGTAAAACCTAAAGGGAAAGACCTAGCACCAAATCCAATTTGCCATCTGATCTAACTTCTGGAGGCAGTCAAAATGAGCCTTAGAATTCTTCCCTACCTTATTCCTGTGCTGAGATACAGGCTGCTCCAACCTGCTGTAAAATGCTTGATTTCGAGAGTGAGCGAAACTAATGAAAACATTGTTGGGGTAAAACCTAAAGGGAAAGACCTAGCACCAAATCCAATTTGCCATCTGATCTAACTTCTGGAGGCAGTCAAAATGAGCCTTAGAATTCTTCCCTACCTTATTCCTGTGCTGAGATACAGGCTGCTCCAACCTGCTGTAAAATGCTTGATTTCGAGAGTGAGCGAAACTAATGAAAACATTGTTGGGGTAAAACCTAAAGGGAAAGACCTAGCACCAAATCCAATTTGCCATCTGATCTAACTTCTGGAGGCAGTCAAAATGAGCCTTAGAATTCTTCCCTTCCTTATTCCTGTGCTGAGATACAGGCTGCTCCAACCTGCTGTAAAATGCTTGATTTCGAGAGTGAGCGAAACTAATGAAAACATTGTTGGGGTAAAACCTAAAGGGAAAGACCTAGCACCAAATCCAATTTGCCATCTGATCTAACTTCTGGAGGCAGTCAAATGAGCCTTAGAATTCTTCCCTACCTTATTCCTGTGCTGAGATACAGGCTGCTCCAACCTGCTGTAAAATGCTTGATTTCGAGAGTGAGCGAAACTAATGAAAACATTGTTGGGGTAAAACCTAAAGGGAAAGACCTAGCACCAAATCCAATTTGCCATCTGATCTAACTTCTGGAGGCAGTCAAAATGAGCCTTAGAATTCTTCCCTACCTTATTCCTGTGCTGAGATACAGGCTGCTCCAACCTGCTGTAAAATGCTGATTTCGAGAGTGAGCGAAACTAATGAAAACATTGTTGGGGTAAAACCTAAAGGGAAAGACCTAGCACCAAATCCAATTTGCCATCTGATCTAACTTCTGGAGGAAGTCAAAATGAGCCTTAGAATTCTTCCCTACCTTATTCCTGTGCTGAGATACAGGCTGCTCCAACCTGCTGTAAAATGCTTGATTTCGAGAGTGAGCGAACTATGAAAACATTGTTGGGGTAAAACCTAAAGGAAAGACCTAGCACCAAATCCAATTTGCCATCTGATCTAACTTCTGGAGGCAGTCAAAATGAGCCTTAGAATTCTTCCCTACCTTATTCCTGTGCTGAGATACAGGCTGCTCCAACCTGCTGTAAAATGCTTGATTTCGAGAGTGAGCGAAACTAATGAAAACATTGTTGGGGTAAAACCTAAAGGAAAGACCTAGCACCAAATCCAATTTGCCATCTGATCTAACTTCTGGAGGCAGTCAAAATGAGCCTTAGAATTCTTCCCTTCCTTATTCCTGTGCTGAGATACAGGCTGCTCCAACCTGCTGTAAAATGCTTGATTTCGAGAGTGAGCGAAACTAATGAAAACATTGTTGGGGTAAAACCTAAAGGGAAAGACCTAGCACCAAATCCAATTTGCCATCTGATCTAACTTCTGGAGGCAGTCAAAATGAGCCTTAGAATTCTTCCCTACCTTATTCCTGTGCTGAGATACAGGCTGCTCCAACCTGCTGTAAAATGCTTGATTTCGAGAGTGAGCGAAACTAATGAAAACATTGTTGGGGTAAAACCTAAAGGGAAAGACCTAGCACCAAATCCAATTTGCCATCTGATCTAACTTCTGGAGGCAGTCAAAATGAGCCTTAGAATTCTTCCCTACCTTATTCCTGTGCTGAGATACAGGCTGCTCCAACCTGCTGTAAAATGCTTGATTTCGAGAGTGAGCGAACTAATGAAAACATTGTTGGGGTAAAACCTAAAGGGAAAGACCTAGCACCAAATCCAATTTGCCATCTGATCTAACTTCTGGAGGCAGTCAAAATGAGCCTTAGAATTCTTCCCTACCTTATTCCTGTGCTGAGATACAGGCTGCTCCAACCTGCTGTAAAATGCTTGATTTCGAGAGTGAGCGAAACTAATGAAAACATTGTTGGGGTAAAACCTAAAGGGAAAGACCTAGCACCAAATCCAATTTGCCATCTGATCTAACTTCTGGAGGCAGTCAAAATGAGCCTTAGAATTCTTCCTACCTTATTCCTGTGCTGAGATACAGGCTGCTCCAACCTGCTGTAAAATGCTTGATTTCGAGAGTGAGCGAAACTAATGAAAACATTGTTGGGGTAAAACCTAAAGGGAAAGACCTAGCACCAAATCCAATTTGCCATCTGATCTAACTTCTGGAGGCAGTCAAAATGAGCCTTAGAATTCTTCCCTACCTTATTCCTGTGCTGAGATACAGGCTGCTCCAACCTGCTGTAAAATGCTTGATTTCGAGAGTGAGCGAAACTAATGAAAACATTGTTGGGGTAAAACCTAAAGGGAAAGACCTAGCACCAAATCCAATTTGCCATCTGATCTAACTTCTGGAGGCAGTCAAAATGAGCCTTAGAATTCTTCCCTTCCTTATTCCTGTGCTGAGATACAGGCTGCTCCAACCTGCTGTAAAATGCTTGATTTCGAGAGTGAGCGAAACTAATGAAAACATTGTTGGGGTAAAACCTAAAGGGAAAGACCTAGCACCAAATCCAATTTGCCATCTGATCTAACTTCTGGAGGCAGTCAAAATGAGCCTTAGAATTCTTCCCTACCTTATTCCTGTGCTGAGATACAGGCTGCTCCAACCTGCTGTAAAATGCTTGATTTCGAGAGTGAGCGAAACTAATGAAAACATTGTTGGGGTAAAACCTAAAGGGAAAGACCTAGCACCAAATCCAATTTGCCATCTGATCTAACTTCTGGAGGCAGTCAAAATGAGCCTTAGAATTCTTCCCTACCTTATTCCTGTGCTGAGATACAGGCTGCTCCAACCTGCTGTAAAATGCTTGATTTCGAGAGTGAGCGAAACTAATGAAAACATTGTTGGGGTAAAACCTAAAGGGAAAGACCTAGCACCAAATCCAATTTGCCATCTGATCTAACTTCTGGAGGAAGTCAAAATGAGCCTTAGAATTCTTCCCTACCTTATTCCTGTGCTGAGATACAGGCTGCTCCAACCTGCTGTAAAATGCTTGATTTCGAGAGTGAGCGAAACTTATGAAAACATTGTTGGGGTAAAACCTAAAGGGAAAGACCTAGCACCAAATCCAATTTGCCATCTGATCTAACTTCTGGAGGCAGTCAAAATGAGCCTTAGAATTCTTCCCTACCTTATTCCTGTGCTGAGATACAGGCTGCTCCAACCTGCTGTAAAATGCTTGATTTCGAGAGTGAGCGAAACTAATGAAAACATTGTTGGGGTAAAACCTAAAGGGAAAGACCTAGCACCAAATCCAATTTGCCATCTGATCTAACTTCTGGAGCAGTCAAAATGAGCCTTAGAATTCTTCCCTACCTTATTCCTGTGCTGAGATACAGGCTGCTCCAACCTGCTGTAAAATGCTTGATTTCGAGAGTGAGCGAAACTAATGAAAAACATTGTTGGGGTAAAACCTAAAGGGAAGACCTAGCACAAATCCAATTTGCCATCTGATCTAACTTCTGGAGGCAGTCAAAATGAGCCTTAGAATTCTTCCCTACCTTATTCCTGTGCTGAGATACAGGCTGCTCCAACCTGCTGTAAAATGCTTGATTTCGAGAGTGAGCGAAACTAATGAAAACATTGTTGGGGTAAAACCTAAAGGGAAAGACCTAGCACCAAATCCAATTTGCCATCTGATCTAACTTCTGGAGGCAGTCAAAATGAGCCTTAGAATTCTTCCCTACCTTATTCCTGTGCTGAGATACAGGCTGCTCCAACCTGCTGTAAAATGCTTGATTTCTGAGAGTGAGCGAAACTAATGAAAACATTGTTGGGGTAAAACCTAAAGGGAAAGACCTAGCACCAATTTGCCATC
>NW_027144625.1:0-34818 GCF_026170545.1 Melanerpes formicivorus | reverse complement strand
GGATTTGGTGCTAGGTCTTTCCCTTTAGGTTTTACCCCAACAATGTTTTCATTAGTTTCGCTCACTCTCGAAATCAAGCATTTTACAGCAGGTTGGAGCAGCCTGTATCTCAGCACAGGAATAAGGTAGGGAAGAATTCTAAGGCTCATTTTGACTGCCTCCAGAAGTTAGATCAGATGGCAAATTGGATTTGGTGCTAGGTCTTTCCCTTTAGGTTTTACCCCAACAATGTTTTTCATTAGTTTCGCTCACTCTCGAAATCAAGCATTTTACAGCAGGTTGGAGCAGCCTGTATCTCAGCACAGGAATAAGGTAGGGAAGAATTCTAAGGATCATTTTGACTGCCTCCAGAAGTTAGATCAGATGGCAAATTGGATTTGGTGCTAGGTCTTTCCCTTTAGGTTTTACCCCAACAATGTTTTCATTAGTTTCGCTCACTCTCGAAATCAAGAATTTTACAGCAGGTTGGAGCAGCCTGTATCTCAGCACAGGAATAAGGTAGGGAAGAATTCTAAGGATCATTTTGACTGCCTCCAGAAGTTAGATCAGATGGCAAATTGGATTTGGTGCTAGGTCTTTCCTTTAGGTTTTACCCCAACAATGTTTTCATTAGTTTCGCTCACTCTCGAAATCAAGCATTTTACAGCAGGTTGGAGCAGCCTGTATCTCAGCACAGGAATAAGGTAGGGGAAGAATTCTAAGGCTCATTTTGACTGCCTCCAGAAGTTAGATCAGATGGCAAATTGGATTTGGTGCTAGGTCTTTCCCTTTAGGTTTTACCCCAACAATGTTTTCATTAGTTTCGCTCACTCTCGAAATCAAGCATTTTACAGCAGGTTGGAGCAGCCTGTATCTCAGCACAGGAATAAGGTAGGGAAGAATTCTAAGGCTCATTTTGACTGCCTCCAGAAGTTAGATCAGATGGCAAATTGGATTTGGTGCTAGGTCTTTCCCTTTAGGTTTTACCCCAACAATGTTTTCATTAGTTTCGCTCCCTCTCGAAATCAAGCATTTTACAGCAGGTTGGAGCAGCCTGTATCTCAGCACAGGAATAAGGTAGGGAAGAATTCAAATGCTCATTTTGACTGCCTCCAGAAGTTAGATCAGATGGCAAATTGGATTTGGTGCTAGGTCTTTCCCTTTAGGTTTTACCCCAACAATGTTTTCATTACTTTCGCTCACTCTCGAAATCAAGCATTTTACAGCAGGTTGGAGCAGCCTGTATCTCAGCACAGGAATAAGGTAGGGAAGAATTCTAAGGATCATTTTGACTGCCTCCAGAAGTTAGATCAGATGGCAAATTGGATTTGGTGCTAGGTCTTTCCCTTTAGGTTTTACCCCAACAATGTTTTCATTAGTTTCGCTCACTCTCGAAATCAAGCATTTTACAGCAGGTTGGAGCAGCCTGTATCTCAGCACAGGAATAAGGTAGGGAAGAATTCTAAGGCTCATTTTGACTGCCTCCAGAAGTTAGATCAGATGGCAAATTGGATTTGGTGCTAGGTCTTTCCCTTTAGGTTTTACCCCAACAATGTTTTCATTAGTTTCGCTCACTCTCGAAATCAAGCATTTTACAGCAGGTTGGAGCAGCCTGTATCTCAGCACAGGAATAAGGTAGGGAAGAATTCTAAGGCTCATTTTGACTGCCTCCAGAAGTTAGATCAGATGGCAAATTGGATTTGGTGCTAGGTCTTTCCCTTTAGGTTTTACCCCAACAATGTTTTCATTAGTTTCGCTCACTCTCGAAATCAAGCATTTTACAGCAGGTTGGAGCAGCCTGTATCTCAGCACAGGAATAAGGTAGGGAAGAATTCTAAGGCTCATTTTGACTGCCTCCAGAAGTTAGATCAGATGGCAAATTGGATTTGGTGCTAGGTCTTTCCCTTTAGGTTTTACCCCAACAATGTTTTCATTAGTTTCGCTCACTCTCGAAATCAAGCATTTTACAGCAGGTTGGAGCAGCCTGTATCTCAGCACAGGAATAAGGTAGGGAAGAATTCTAAGGATCATTTTGACTGCCTCCAGAAGTTAGATCAGATGGCAAATTGGATTTGGTGCTAGGTCTTTCCCTTTAGGTTTTACCCCAACAATGTTTTCATTAGTTTCGCTCACTCTCGAAATCAAGCATTTTACAGCAGGTTGGAGCAGCCTGTATCTCAGCACAGGAATAAGGTAGGGAAGAATTCAAATGCTCATTTTGACTGCCTCCAGAAGTTAGATCAGATGGCAAATTGGATTTGGTGCTAGGTCTTTCCCTTTAGGTTTTACCCCAACAATGTTTTCATTAGTTTCGCTCACTCTCGAAATCATTTTACAGCAGGTTGGAGCAGCCTGTATCTCAGCACAGGAATAAGGTAGGGAAGAATTCTAAGGCTCATTTGACTGCCTCCAGAAGTTAGATCAGATGGCAAATTGGATTTGGTGCTAGGTCTTTCCCTTTAGGTTTTACCCCAACAATGTTTTCATTAGTTTCGCTCACTCTCGAAATCAAGCATTTTACAGCAGGTTGGAGCAGCCTGTATCTCAGCACAGGAATAAGGTAGGGAAGAATTCTAAGGCTCATTTTGACTGCCTCCAGAAGTTAGATCAGATGGCAAATTGGATTTGGTGCTAGGTCTTTCCCTTTAGGTTTTACCCCAACAATGTTTTCATTAGTTTCGCTCACTCTCGAAATCAAGAATTTTACAGCAGGTTGGAGCAGCCTGTATCTCAGCACAGGAATAAGGTAGGGAAGAATTCTAAGGATCATTTTGACTGCCTCCAGAAGTTAGATCAGATGGCAAATTGGATTTGGTGCTAGGTCTTTCCCTTTAGGTTTTACCCCAACAATGTTTTCATTAGTTTCGCTCACTCTCGAAATCAAGCATTTTACAGCAGGTTGGAGCAGCCTGTATCTCAGCACAGGAATAAGGTAGGGAAGAATTCTAAGGCTCATTTTGACTGCCTCCAGAAGTTAGATCAGATGGCAAATTGGATTTGGTGCTAGGTCTTTCCCTTTAGGTTTTACCCCAACAATGTTTTCATTAGTTTCGCTCACTCTCGAAATCAAGAATTTTACAGCAGGTTGGAGCAGCCTGTATCTCAGCACAGGAATAAGGTAGGGAAGAATTCTAAGGATCATTTTGACTGCCTCCAGAAGTTAGATCAGATGGCAAATTGGATTTGGTGCTAGGTCTTTCCCTTTAGGTTTTACCCCAACAATGTTTTCATTAGTTTCGCTCACTCTCGAAATCAAGCATTTTACAGCAGGTTGGAGCAGCCTGTATCTCAGCACAGGAATAAGGTAGGGAAGAATTCTAAGGCTCATTTTGACTGCCTCCAGAAGTTAGATCAGATGGCAAATTGGATTTGGTGCTAGGTCTTTCCCTTTAGGTTTTACCCCAACAATGTTTTCATTAGTTTCGCTCACTCTCGAAATCAAGCATTTTACAGCAGGTTGGAGCAGCCTGTATCTCAGCACAGGAATAAGGTAGGGAAGAATTCTAAGGATCATTTTGACTGCCTCCAGAAGTTAGATCAGATGGCAAATTGGATTTGGTGCTAGGTCTTTCCCTTTAGGTTTTACCCCAACAATGTTTTCATTAGTTTCGCTCACTCTCGAAATCAAGCATTTTACAGCAGGTTGGAGCAGCCTGTATCTCAGCACAGGAATAAGGTAGGGGAAGAATTCTAAGGATCATTTTGACTGCCTCCAGAAGTTAGATCAGATGGCAAATTGGATTTGGTGCTAGGTCTTTCCCTTTAGGTTTTACCCCAACAATGTTTTCATTAGTTTCGCTCACTCTCGAAATCAAGCATTTTACAGCAGGTTGGAGCAGCCTGTATCTCAGCACAGGAATAAGGTAGGGAAGAATTCTAAGGATCATTTTGACTGCCTCCAGAAGTTAGATCAGATGGCAAATTGGATTTGGTGCTAGGTCTTTCCCTTTAGGTTTTACCCCAACAATGTTTTCATTAGTTTCGCTCACTCTCGAAATCAAGCATTTTACAGCAGGTTGGAGCAGCCTGTATCTCAGCACAGGAATAAGGTAGGGAAGAATTCTAAGGATCATTTTGACTGCCTCCAGAAGTTAGATCAGATGGCAAATTGGATTTGGTGCTAGGTCTTTCCCTTTAGGTTTTACCCCAACAATGTTTTCATTAGTTTCGCTCACTCTCGAAATCAAGCATTTTACAGCAGGTTGGAGCAGCCTGTATCTCAGCACAGGAATAAGGTAGGGAAGAATTCTAAGGATCATTTTGACTGCCTCCAGAAGTTAGATCAGATGGCAAATTGGATTTGGTGCTAGGTCTTTCCCTTTAGGTTTTACCCCAACAATGTTTTCATTAGTTTCGCTCACTCTCGAAATCAAGCATTTTACAGCAGGTTGGAGCAGCCTGTATCTCAGCACAGGAATAAGGTAGGGAAGAATTCTAAGGATCATTTTGACTGCCTCCAGAAGTTAGATCAGATGGCAAATTGGATTTGGTGCTAGGTCTTTCCCTTTAGGTTTTACCCCAACAATGTTTTCATTAGTTTCGCTCACTCTCGAAATCAAGCATTTTACAGCAGGTTGGAGCAGCCTGTATCTCAGCACAGGAATAAGGTAGGGAAGAATTCTAAGGCTCATTTTGACTGCCTCCAGAAGTTAGATCAGATGGCAAATTGGATTTGGTGCTAGGTCTTTCCCTTTAGGTTTTACCCCAACAATGTTTTTCATTAGTTTCGCTCACTCTCGAAATCAAGCATTTTACAGCAGGTTGGAGCAGCCTGTATCTCAGCACAGGAATAAGGTAGGGAAGAATTCTAAGGCTCATTTTGACTGCCTCCAGAAGTTAGATCAGATGGCAAATTGGATTTGGTGCTAGGTCTTTCCCTTTAGGTTTTACCCCAACAATGTTTTCATTAGTTTCGCTCACTCTCGAAATCAAGCATTTTACAGCAGGTTGGAGCAGCCTGTATCTCAGCACAGGAATAAGGTAGGGAAGAATTCTAAGGCTCATTTTGACTGCCTCCAGAAGTTAGATCAGATGGCAAATTGCATTTGGTGCTAGGTCTTTCCCTTTAGGTTTTACCCCAACAATGTTTTCATTAGTTTCGCTCACTCTCGAAATCAAGCATTTTACAGCATGTTGGAGCAGCCTGTATCTCAGCACAGGAATAAGGTAGGGAAGAATTCTAAGGCTCATTTTGACTGCCTCCAGAAGTTAGATCAGATGGCAAATTGGATTTGGTGCTAGGTCTTTCCCTTTAGGTTTTACCCCAACAATGTTTTCATTAGTTTCGCTCACTCTCGAAATCAAGCATTTTACAGCAGGTTGGAGCAGCCTGTATCTCAGCACAGGAATAAGGTAGGGAAGAATTCAAATGCTCATTTTGACTGCCTCCAGAAGTTAGATCAGATGGCAAATTGGATTTGGTGCTAGGTCTTTCCCTTTAGGTTTTACCCCAACAATGTTTTCATTAGTTTCGCTCACTCTCGAAATCAAGCATTTTACAGCAGGTTGGAGCAGCCTGTATCTCAGCACAGGAATAAGGTAGGGAAGAATTCTAAGGCTCATTTTGACTGCCTCCAGAAGTTAGATCAGATGGCAAATTGGATTTGGTGCTAGGTCTTTCCCTTTTAGGTTTTACCCCAACAATGTTTTCATTAGTTTCGCTCACTCTCGAAATCAAGCATTTTACAGCAGGTTGGAGCAGCCTGTATCTCAGCACAGGAATAAGGTAGGGAAGAATTCAAATGCTCATTTTGACTGCCTCCAGAAGTTAGATCAGATGGCAAATTGGATTTGGTGCTAGGTCTTTCCCTTTAGGTTTTACCCCAACAATGTTTTCATTAGTTTCGCTTCACTCTCGAAATCAAGCATTTTACAGCAGGTTGGAGCAGCCTGTATCTCAGCACAGGTATAAGGTAGGGAAGAATTCTAAGGATCATTTTGACTGCCTCCAGAAGTTAGATCAGATGGCAAATTGGATTTGGTGCTAGGTCTTTCCCTTTAGGTTTTACTCCAACAATGTTTTCATTAGTTTCGCTCACCTCTCGAAATCAAGCATTTTACAGCAGGTTGGAGCAGCCTGTATCTCAGCACAGGAATAAGGGTAGGGAAGAATTCTAAGGCTCATTTTGACTGCCTCCAGAAGTTAGATCAGATGGCAAATTGGATTTGGTGCTAGGTCTTTCCCTTTAGGTTTTACCCCAACAATGTTTTCATTAGTTTCGCTCACTCTCGAAATCAAGCATTTTACAGCAGGTTGGAGCAGCCTGTATCTCAGCACAGGAATAAGGTAGGGAAGAATTCTAAGGATCATTTTGACTGCCTCCAGAAGTTAGATCAGATGGCAAATTGGATTTGGTGCTAGGTCTTTCCCTTTAGGTTTTACCCCAACAATGTTTTCATTAGTTTCGCTCACTCTCGAAATCAAGCATTTTACAGCAGGTTGGAGCAGCCTGTATCTCAGCACAGGAATAAGGTAGGGAAGAATTCTAAGGATCATTTTGACTGCCTCCAGAAGTTAGATCAGATGGGCAAATTGGATTTGGGGCTAGGTCTTTCCCTTTAGGTTTTACCCCCAACAATGTTTTCATTAGTTTCGCTCACTCTCGAAATCAAGCATTTTACAGCAGGTTGGAGCAGCCTGTATCTCAGCACAGGAATAAGGTAGGGAAGAATTCTAAGGATCATTTTGACTGCCTCCAGAAGTTAGATCAGATGGCAAATTGGATTTGGTGCTAGGTCTTTCCCTTTAGGTTTTTACCCCAACAATGTTTTCATTAGTTTCGCTCACTCTCGAAATCAAGCATTTTACAGCAGGTTGGAGCAGCCTGTATCTCAGCACAGGAATAAGGTAGGGAAGAATTCAAATGCTCATTTTGACTGCCTCCAGAAGTTAGATCAGATGGCAAATTGGATTTGGTGCTAGGTCTTTCCCCTTTAGGTTTTACCCCAACAATGTTTTCATTAGTTTCGCTCACTCTCGAAATCAAGCATTTTACAGCAGGTTGGAGCAGCCTGTATCTCAGCACAGGAATAAGGTAGGAAGAATTCAAATGCTCATTTTGACTGCCTCCAGAAGTTAGATCAGATGGCAAATTGGATTTGGTGCTAGGTCTTTCCCTTTAGGTTTTACCCCAACAATGTTTTCATTAGTTTCGCTCCCTCTCGAAATCAAGCATTTTACAGCAGGTTGGAGCAGCCTGTATCTCAGCACAGGAATAAGGTAGGGAAGAATTCTAAGGATCATTTTGACTGCCTCCAGAAGTTAGATCAGATGGCAAATTGGATTTGGTGCTAGGTCTTTCCCTTTAGGTTTTACCCCAACAATGTTTTCATTAGTTTCGCTCCCTCTCGAAATCAAGCATTTTACAGCAGGTTGGAGCAGCCTGTATCTCAGCACAGGAATAAGGTAGGGAAGAATTCAAATGCTCATTTTGACTGCCTCCAGAAGTTAGATCAGATGGCAAATTGGATTTGGTGCTAGGTCTTTCCCTTTAGGTTTTACCCCAACAATGTTTTCATTAGTTTCGCTCACTCTCGAAATCAAGCATTTTACAGCAGGTTGGAGCAGCCTGTATCTCAGCACAGGAATAAGGTAGGGAAGAATTCTAAGGCTCATTTTGACTGCCTCCAGAAGTTAGATCAGATGGCAAATTGGATTTGGTGCTAGGTCTTTCCCTTTAGGTTTTACCCCAACAATGTTTTCATTAGTTTCGCTCACTCTCGAAATCAAGCATTTTACAGCAGGTTGGAGCAGCCTGTATCTCAGCACAGGAATAAGGTAGGGAAGAATTCTAAGGCTCATTTTGACTGCCTCCAGAAGTTAGATCAGATGGCAAATTGGATTTGGTGCTAGGTCTTTCCCTTTAGGTTTTACCCCAACAATGTTTTCATTAGTTTCGCTCACTCTCGAAATCAAGCATTTTACAGCAGGTTGGAGCAGCCTGTATCTCAGCACAGGAATAAGGTAGGGAAGAATTCTAAGGCTCATTTTGACTGCCTCCAGAAGTTAGATCAGATGGCAAATTGGATTTGGTGCTAGGTCTTTCCCTTTAGGTTTTACCCCAACAATGTTTTCATTAGTTTCGCTCACTCTCGAAATCAAGCATTTTACAGCAGGTTGGAGCAGCCTGTATCTCAGCACAGGAATAAGGTAGGGAAGAATTCTAAGGATCATTTTGACTGCCTCCAGAAGTTAGATCAGATGGCAAATTGGATTTGGTGCTAGGTCTTTCCCTTTAGGTTTTACCCCAACAATGTTTTCATTAGTTTCGCTCACTCTCGAAATCAAGAATTTTACAGCAGGTTGGAGCAGCCTGTATCTCAGCACAGGAATAAGGTAGGGAAGAATTCTAAGGCTCATTTTGACTGCCTCCAGAAGTTAGATCAGATGGCAAATTGGATTTGGTGCTAGGTCTTTCCCTTTAGGTTTTACCCCAACAATGTTTTCATTAGTTTCGCTCACTCTCGAAATCAAGCATTTTACAGCAGGTTGGAGCAGCCTGTATCTCAGCACAGGAATAAGGTAGGGAAGAATTCTAAGGATCATTTTGACTGCCTCCAGAAGTTAGATCAGATGGCAAATTGGATTTGGTGCTAGGTCTTTCCCTTTAGGTTTTACCCCAACAATGTTTTCATTAGTTTCGCTCACTCTCGAAATCAAGCATTTTACAGCAGGTTGGAGCAGCCTGTATCTCAGCACAGGAATAAGGTAGGGAAGAATTCTAAGGATCATTTTGACTGCCTCCAGAAGTTAGATCAGATGGCAAATTGGATTTGGTGCTAGGTCTTTCCCTTTAGGTTTTACCCCAACAATGTTTTCATTAGTTTCGCTCACTCTCGAAATCAAGCATTTTACAGCAGGTTGGAGCAGCCTGTATCTCAGCACAGGAATAAGGTAGGGAAGAATTCAAATGCTCATTTTGACTGCCTCCAGAAGTTAGATCAGATGGCAAATTGGATTTGGTGCTAGGTCTTTCCCTTTAGGTTTTACCCCAACAATGTTTTCATTAGTTTCGCTCACTCTCGAAATCAAGCATTTTACAGCAGGTTTGGAGCAGCCTGTATCTCAGCACAGGAATAAGGTAGGGAAGAATTCTAAGGATCATTTTGACTGCCTCCAGAAGTTAGATCAGATGGCAAATTGGATTTGGTGCTAGGTCTTTCCCTTTAGGTTTTACTCCAACAATGTTTTCATTAGTTTCGCTCACTCTCGAAATCAAGCATTTTACAGCAGGTTGGAGCAGCCTGTATCTCAGCACAGGAATAAGGTAGGGAAGAATTGAAATGCTCATTTTTGACTGCCTCCAGAAGTTAGATCAGATGGCAAATTGGATTTGGTGCTAGGTCTTTCCCTTTAGGTTTTACCCCAACAATGTTTTCATTAGTTTCGCTCCCTCTCGAAATCAAGCATTTTACAGCAGGTTGGAGCAGCCTGTATCTCAGCACAGGAATAAGGTAGGGAAGAATTCTAAGGCTCATTTTGACTGCCTCCAGAAGTTAGATCAGATGGCAAATTGGATTTGGTGCTAGGTCTTTCCCTTTAGGTTTTACCCCAACAATGTTTTCATTAGTTTCGCTCACTCTCGAAATCAAGCATTTTACAGCAGGTTGGAGCAGCCTGTATCTCAGCACAGGAATAAGGTAGGGAAGAATTCTAAGGCTCATTTGACTGCCTCCAGAAGTTAGATCAGATGGCAAATTGGATTTGGTGCTAGGTCTTTCCCTTTAGGTTTTACCCCAACAATGTTTTCATTAGTTTCGCTCACTCTCGAAATCAAGCATTTTACAGCAGGTTGGAGCAGCCTGTATCTCAGCACAGGAATAAGGTAGGGAAGAATTCTAAGGATCATTTTGACTGCCTCCAGAAGTTAGATCAGATGGCAAATTGGATTTGGTGCTAGGTCTTTCCCTTTAGGTTTTACCCCAACAATGTTTTCATTAGTTTCGCTCCCTCTCGAAATCAAGCATTTTACAGCAGGTTGGAGCAGCCTGTATCTCAGCACAGGAATAAGGTAGGGAAGAATTCAAATGCTCATTTTGACTGCCTCCAGAAGTTAGATCAGATGGCAAATTGGATTTGGTGCTAGGTCTTTCCCTTTAGGTTTTACCCCAACAATGTTTTCATTAGTTTCGCTCACTCTCGAAATCAAGCATTTTACAGCAGGTTGGAGCAGCCTGTATCTCAGCACAGGAATAAGGTAGGGAAGAATTCTAAGGCTCATTTTGACTGCCTCCAGAAGTTAGATCAGATGGCAAATTGGATTTGGTGCTAGGTCTTTCCCTTTAGGTTTTACCCCCAACAATGTTTTCATTAGTTTCGCTCACTCTCGAAATCAAGCATTTTACAGCAGGTTGGAGCAGCCTGTATCTCAGCACAGGAATAAGGTAGGGAAGAATTCAAATGCTCATTTTGACTGCCTCCAGAAGTTAGATCAGATGGCAAATTGGATTTGGTGCTAGGTCTTTCCCTTTAGGTTTTACCCCAACAATGTTTTCATTAGTTTCGCTCACTCTCGAAATCAAGCATTTTACAGCAGGTTGGAGCAGCCTGTATCTCAGCACAGGTATAAGGTAGGGAAGAATTCTAAGGATCATTTTGACTGCCTCCAGAAGTTAGATCAGATGGCAAATTGGATTTGGTGCTAGGTCTTTCCCTTTAGGTTTTACTCCAACAATGTTTTCATTAGTTTCGCTCACTCTCGAAATCAAGAATTTTACAGCAGGTTGGAGCAGCCTGTATCTCAGCACAGGAATAAGGTAGGGAAGAATTCTAAGGCTCATTTTGACTGCCTCCAGAAGTTAGATCAGATGGCAAATTGGATTTGGTGCTAGGTCTTTCCCTTTAGGTTTTACCCCAACAATGTTTTCATTAGTTTCGCTCACTCTCGAAATCAAGCATTTTACAGCAGGTTGGAGCAGCCTGTATCTCAGCACAGGAATAAGGTAGGGAAGAATTCTAAGGATCATTTTGACTGCCTCCAGAAGTTAGATCAGATGGCAAATTGGATTTGGTGCTAGGTCTTTCCCTTTAGGTTTTACCCCAACAATGTTTTCATTAGTTTCGCTCACTCTCGAAATCAAGCATTTTACAGCAGGTTGGAGCAGCCTGTATCTCAGCACAGGAATAAGGTAGGGAAGAATTCTAAGGATCATTTTGACTGCCTCCAGAAGTTAGATCAGATGGCAAATTGGATTTGGGGCTAGGTCTTTCCCTTTAGGTTTTACCCCAACAATGTTTTCATTAGTTTCGCTCACTCTCGAAATCAAGCATTTTACAGCAGGTTGGAGCAGCCTGTATCTCAGCACAGGAATAAGGTAGGGAAGAATTCTAAGGATCATTTTGACTGCCTCCAGAAGTTAGATCAGATGGCAAATTGGATTTGGTGCTAGGTCTTTCCCTTTAGGTTTTACCCCAACAATGTTTTCATTAGTTTCGCTCACTCTCGAAATCAAGCATTTTACAGCAGGTTGGAGCAGCCTGTATCTCAGCACAGGAATAAGGTAGGGAAGAATTCAAATGCTCATTTTGACTGCCTCCAGAAGTTAGATCAGATGGCAAATTGGATTTGGTGCTAGGTCTTTCCCTTTAGGTTTTACCCCAACAATGTTTTCATTAGTTTCGCTCACTCTCGAAATCAAGCATTTTACAGCAGGTTGGAGCAGCCTGTATCTCAGCACAGGAATAAGGTAGGGAAGAATTCAAATGCTCATTTTGACTGCCTCCAGAAGTTAGATCAGATGGCAAATTGGATTTGGTGCTAGGTCTTTCCCTTTAGGTTTTACCCCAACAATGTTTTCATTAGTTTCGCTCCCTCTCGAAATCAAGCATTTTACAGCAGGTTGGAGCAGCCTGTATCTCAGCACAGGAATAAGGTAGGGAAGAATTCTAAGGATCATTTTGACTGCCTCCAGAAGTTAGATCAGATGGCAAATTGGATTTGGTGCTAGGTCTTTCCCTTTAGGTTTTACCCCAACAATGTTTTCATTAGTTTCGCTCCCTCTCGAAATCAAGCATTTTACAGCAGGTTGGAGCAGCCTGTATCTCAGCACAGGAATAAGGTAGGGAAGAATTCTAAGGATCATTTTGACTGCCTCCAGAAGTTAGATCAGATGGCAAATTGGATTTGGTGCTAGGTCTTTCCCTTTAGGTTTTACCCCAACAATGTTTTCATTAGTTTCGCTCACTCTCGAAATCAAGCATTTTACAGCAGGTTGGAGCAGCCTGTATCTCAGCACAGGAATAAGGTAGGGAAGAATTCTAAGGCTCATTTTGACTGCCTCCAGAAGTTAGATCAGATGGCAAATTGGATTTGGTGCTAGGTCTTTCCCTTTAGGTTTTACCCCAACAATGTTTTCATTAGTTTCGCTCACTCTCGAAATCAAGCATTTTACAGCAGGTTGGAGCAGCCTGTATCTCAGCACAGGAATAAGGTAGGGAAGAATTCTAAGGCTCATTTTGACTGCCTCCAGAAGTTAGATCAGATGGCAAATTGGATTTGGTGCTAGGTCTTTCCCCTTTAGGTTTTACCCCAACAATGTTTTCATTAGTTTCGCTCCCTCTCGAAATCAAGCATTTTACAGCAGGTTGGAGCAGCCTGTATCTCAGCACAGGAATAAGGTAGGGAAGAATTCTAAGGCTCATTTTGACTGCCTCCAGAAGTTAGATCAGATGGCAAATTGGATTTGGTGCTAGGTCTTTCCCTTTAGGTTTTACCCCAACAATGTTTTCATTAGTTTCGCTCACTCTCGAAATCAAGCATTTTACAGCAGGTTGGAGCAGCCTGTATCTCAGCACAGGAATAAGGTAGGGAAGAATTCTAAGGATCATTTTGACTGCCTCCAGAAGTTAGATCAGATGGCAAATTGGATTTGGTGCTAGGTCTTTCCCTTTAGGTTTTACCCCAACAATGTTTTCATTAGTTTCGCTCACTCTCGAAATCAAGCATTTTACAGCAGGTTGGAGCAGCCTGTATCTCAGCACAGGAATAAGGTAGGGAAGAATTCTAAGGCTCATTTTGACTGCCTCCAGAAGTTAGATCAGATGGCAAATTGGATTTGGTGCTAGGTCTTTCCCTTTAGGTTTTACCCCAACAATGTTTTCATTAGTTTCGCTCACTCTCGAAATCAAGCATTTTACAGCAGGTTGGAGCAGCCTGTATCTCAGCACAGGAATAAGGTAGGGAAGAATTCTAAGGATCATTTTGACTGCCTCCAGAAGTTAGATCAGATGGCAAATTGGATTTGGTGCTAGGTCTTTCCCTTTAGGTTTTACCCCAACAATGTTTTCATTAGTTTCGCTCACTCTCGAAATCAAGCATTTTACAGCAGGTTGGAGCAGCCTGTATCTCAGCACAGGAATAAGGTAGGGAAGAATTCTAAGGATCATTTTGACTGCCTCCAGAAGTTAGATCAGATGGCAAATTGGATTTGGTGCTAGGTCTTTCCCTTTAGGTTTTACCCCAACAATGTTTTCATTAGTTTCGCTCACTCTCGAAATCAAGCATTTTACAGCAGGTTGGAGCAGCCTGTATCTCAGCACAGGAATAAGGTAGGGAAGAATTCAAATGCTCATTTTGACTGCCTCCAGAAGTTAGATCAGATGGCAAATTGGATTTGGTGCTAGGTCTTTCCCTTTAGGTTTTACCCCAACAATGTTTTCATTAGTTTCGCTCACTCTCGAAATCAAGCATTTTACAGCAGGTTGGAGCAGCCTGTATCTCAGCACAGGAATAAGGTAGGGAAGAATTCTAAGGATCATTTTGACTGCCTCCAGAAGTTAGATCAGATGGCAAATTGGATTTGGTGCTAGGTCTTTCCCTTTAGGTTTTACTCCAACAATGTTTTCATTAGTTTCGCTCACTCTCGAAATCAAGCATTTTACAGCAGGTTGGAGCAGCCTGTATCTCAGCACAGGAATAAGGTAGGGAAGAATTGAAATGCTCATTTTGACTGCCTCCAGAAGTTAGATCAGATGGCAAATTGGATTTGGTGCTAGGTCTTTCCCTTTAGGTTTTACCCCAACAATGTTTTCATTAGTTTCGCTCCCTCTCGAAATCAAGCATTTTACAGCAGGTTGGAGCAGCCTGTATCTCAGCACAGGAATAAGGTAGGGAAGAATTCTAAGGCTCATTTTGACTGCCTCCAGAAGTTAGATCAGATGGCAAATTGGATTTGGTGCTAGGTCTTTCCCTTTAGGTTTTACCCCAACAATGTTTTCATTAGTTTCGCTCACTCTCGAAATCAAGCATTTTACAGCAGGTTGGAGCAGCCTGTATCTCAGCACAGGAATAAGGTAGGGAAGAATTCTAAGGCTCATTTTGACTGCCTCCAGAAGTTAGATCAGATGGCAAATTGGATTTGGTGCTAGGTCTTTCCCTTTAGGTTTTACCCCAACAATGTTTTCATTAGTTTCGCTCCCTCTCGAAATCAAGCATTTTACAGCAGGTTGGAGCAGCCTGTATCTCAGCACAGGAATAAGGTAGGGAAGAATTCAAATGCTCATTTTGACTGCCTCCAGAAGTTAGATCAGATGGCAAATTGGATTTGGTGCTAGGTCTTTCCCTTTAGGTTTTACCCCAACAATGTTTTCATTAGTTTCGCTCCCTCTCGAAATCAAGCATTTTACAGCAGGTTGGAGCAGCCTGTATCTCAGCACAGGAATAAGGTAGGGAAGAATTCAAATGCTCATTTTGACTGCCTCCAGAAGTTAGATCAGATGGCAAATTGGATTTGGTGCTAGGTCTTTCCCTTTAGGTTTTACCCCAACAATGTTTTCATTAGTTTCGCTCACTCTCGAAATCAAGCATTTTACAGCAGGTTGGAGCAGCCTGTATCTCAGCACAGGAATAAGGTAGGGAAGAATTCTAAGGCTCATTTTGACTGCCTCCAGAAGTTAGATCAGATGGCAAATTGGATTTGGTGCTAGGTCTTTCCCTTTAGGTTTTACCCCAACAATGTTTTCATTAGTTTCGCTCACTCTCGAAATCAAGCATTTTACAGCAGGTTGGAGCAGCCTGTATCTCAGCACAGGAATAAGGTAGGGAAGAATTCTAAGGCTCATTTTGACTGCCTCCAGAAGTTAGATCAGATGGCAAATTGGATTTGGTGCTAGGTCTTTCCCTTTAGGTTTTACCCCAACAATGTTTTCATTAGTTTCGCTCACTCTCGAAATCAAGCATTTTACAGCAGGTTGGAGCAGCCTGTATCTCAGCACAGGAATAAGGTAGGGAAGAATTCTAAGGCTCATTTTGACTGCCTCCAGAAGTTAGATCAGATGGCAAATTGCATTTGGTGCTAGGTCTTTCCCTTTAGGTTTTACCCCAACAATGTTTTCATTAGTTTCGCTCACTCTCGAAATCAAGCATTTTACAGCATGTTGGAGCAGCCTGTATCTCAGCACAGGAATAAGGTAGGGAAGAATTCTAAGGCTCATTTTGACTGCCTCCAGAAGTTAGATCAGATGGCAAATTGGATTTGGTGCTAGGTCTTTCCCTTTAGGTTTTACCCCAACAATGTTTTCATTAGTTTCGCTCACTCTCGAAATCAAGCATTTTACAGCAGGTTGGAGCAGCCTGTATCTCAGCACAGGAATAAGGTAGGGAAGAATTCTAAGGATCATTTTGACTGCCTCCAGAAGTTAGATCAGATGGCAAATTGGATTTGGTGCTAGGTCTTTCCCTTTAGGTTTTACCCCAACAATGTTTTCATTAGTTTCGCTCACTCTCGAAATCAAGCATTTTACAGCAGGTTGGAGCAGCCTGTATCTCAGCACAGGAATAAGGTAGGGAAGAATTCTAAGGATCATTTTGACTGCCTCCAGAAGTTAGATCAGATGGCAAATTGGATTTGGTGCTAGGTCTTTCCCTTTAGGTTTTACCCCAACAATGTTTTCATTAGTTTCGCTCACTCTCGAAATCAAGCATTTTACAGCAGGTTGGAGCAGCCTGTATCTCAGCACAGGAATAAGGTAGGGAAGAATTCTAAGGCTCATTTTGACTGCCTCCAGAAGTTAGATCAGATGGCAAATTGGATTTGGTGCTAGGTCTTTCCCTTTAGGTTTTACCCCAACAATGTTTTCATTAGTTTTGCTCACTCTCGAAATCAAGCATTTTACAGCAGGTTGGAGCAGCCTGTATCTCAGCACAGGAATAAGGTAGGGAAGAATTCTAAGGATCATTTTGACTGCCTCCAGAAGTTAGATCAGATGGCAAATTGGATTTGGTGCTAGGTCTTTCCCTTTAGGTTTTACCCCAACAATGTTTTCATTAGTTTCGCTCCCTCTCGAAATCAAGCATTTTACAGCAGGTTGGAGCAGCCTGTATCTCAGCACAGGAATAAGGTAGGGAAGAATTCTAAGGATCATTTTGACTGCCTCCAGAAGTTAGATCAGATGGCAAATTGGATTTGGTGCTAGGTCTTTCCCTTTAGGTTTTACCCCAACAATGTTTTCATTAGTTTCGCTCACTCTCGAAATCAAGCATTTTACAGCAGGTTGGAGCAGCCTGTATCTCAGCACAGGAATAAGGTAGGGAAGAATTCAAATGCTCATTTTGACTGCCTCCAGAAGTTAGATCAGATGGCAAATTGGATTTGGTGCTAGGTCTTTCCCTTTAGGTTTTACCCCAACAATGTTTTCATTAGTTTCGCTCACTCTCGAAATCAAGCATTTTACAGCAGGTTGGAGCAGCCTGTATCTCAGCACAGGTATAAGGTAGGGAAGAATTCTAAGGATCATTTTGACTGCCTCCAGAAGTTAGATCAGATGGCAAATTGGATTTGGTGCTAGGTCTTTCCCTTTAGGTTTTACTCCAACAATGTTTTCATTAGTTTCGCTCACTCTCGAAATCAAGCATTTTACAGCAGGTTGGAGCAGCCTGTATCTCAGCACAGGAATAAGGTAGGGAAGAATTCTAAGGCTCATTTTGACTGCCTCCAGAAGTTAGATCAGATGGCAAATTGGATTTGGTGCTAGGTCTTTCCCTTTAGGTTTTACCCCAACAATGTTTTCATTAGTTTCGCTCACTCTCGAAATCAAGCATTTTACAGCAGGTTGGAGCAGCCTGTATCTCAGCACAGGAATAAGGTAGGGAAGAATTCTAAGGATCATTTTGACTGCCTCCAGAAGTTAGATCAGATGGCAAATTGGATTTGGTGCTAGGTCTTTCCCTTTAGGTTTTACCCCAACAATGTTTTCATTAGTTTCGCTCACTCTCGAAATCAAGCATTTTACAGCAGGTTGGAGCAGCCTGTATCTCAGCACAGGAATAAGGTAGGGAAGAATTCTAAGGATCATTTTGACTGCCTCCAGAAGTTAGATCAGATGGCAAATTGGATTTGGGGCTAGGTCTTTCCCTTTAGGTTTTACCCCAACAATGTTTTCATTAGTTTCGCTCACTCTCGAAATCAAGCATTTTACAGCAGGTTGGAGCAGCCTGTATCTCAGCACAGGAATAAGGTAGGGAAGAATTCTAAGGATCATTTTGACTGCCTCCAGAAGTTAGATCAGATGGCAAATTGGATTTGGTGCTAGGTCTTTCCCTTTAGGTTTTACCCCAACAATGTTTTCATTAGTTTCGCTCACTCTCGAAATCAAGCATTTTACAGCAGGTTGGAGCAGCCTGTATCTCAGCACAGGAATAAGGTAGGGAAGAATTCAAATGCTCATTTTGACTGCCTCCAGAAGTTAGATCAGATGGCAAATTGGATTTGGTGCTAGGTCTTTCCCTTTAGGTTTTACCCCAACAATGTTTTCATTAGTTTCGCTCACTCTCGAAATCAAGCATTTTACAGCAGGTTGGAGCAGCCTGTATCTCAGCACAGGAATAAGGTAGGGAAGAATTCAAATGCTCATTTTGACTGCCTCCAGAAGTTAGATCAGATGGCAAATTGGATTTGGTGCTAGGTCTTTCCCTTTAGGTTTTACCCCAACAATGTTTTCATTAGTTTCGCTCACTCTCGAAATCAAGCATTTTACAGCAGGTTGGAGCAGCCTGTATCTCAGCACAGGAATAAGGTAGGGAAGAATTCTAAGGATCATTTTGACTGCCTCCAGAAGTTAGATCAGATGGCAAATTGGATTTGGTGCTAGGTCTTTCCCTTTAGGTTTTACCCCAACAATGTTTTCATTAGTTTCGCTCCCTCTCGAAATCAAGCATTTTACAGCAGGTTGGAGCAGCCTGTATCTCAGCACAGGAATAAGGTAGGGAAGAATTCAAATGCTCATTTTGACTGCCTCCAGAAGTTAGATCAGATGGCAAATTGGATTTGGTGCTAGGTCTTTCCCTTTAGGTTTTACCCCAACAATGTTTTCATTAGTTTCGCTCACTCTCGAAATCAAGCATTTTACAGCAGGTTGGAGCAGCCTGTATCTCAGCACAGGAATAAGGTAGGGAAGAATTCTAAGGCTCATTTTGACTGCCTCCAGAAGTTAGATCAGATGGCAAATTGGATTTGGTGCTAGGTCTTTCCCTTTAGGTTTTACCCCAACAATGTTTTCATTAGTTTCGCTCACTCTCGAAATCAAGCATTTTACAGCAGGTTGGAGCAGCCTGTATCTCAGCACAGGAATAAGGTAGGGAAGAATTCTAAGGCTCATTTTGACTGCCTCCAGAAGTTAGATCAGATGGCAAATTGGATTTGGTGCTAGGTCTTTCCCTTTAGGTTTTACCCCAACAATGTTTTCATTAGTTTCGCTCACTCTCGAAATCAAGCATTTTACAGCAGGTTGGAGCAGCCTGTATCTCAGCACAGGAATAAGGTAGGGAAGAATTCTAAGGATCATTTTGACTGCCTCCAGAAGTTAGATCAGATGGCAAATTGGATTTGGTGCTAGGTCTTTCCCTTTAGGTTTTACCCCAACAATGTTTTCATTAGTTTCGCTCACTCTCGAAATCAAGCATTTTACAGCAGGTTGGAGCAGCCTGTATCTCAGCACAGGAATAAGGTAGGGAAGAATTCTAAGGCTCATTTTGACTGCCTCCAGAAGTTAGATCAGATGGCAAATTGGATTTGGTGCTAGGTCTTTCCCTTTAGGTTTTACCCCAACAATGTTTTCATTAGTTTCGCTCACTCTCGAAATCAAGCATTTTACAGCAGGTTGGAGCAGCCTGTATCTCAGCACAGGAATAAGGTAGGGAAGAATTCAAATGCTCATTTTGACTGCCTCCAGAAGTTAGATCAGATGGCAAATTGGATTTGGTGCTAGGTCTTTCCCTTTAGGTTTTACCCCCAACAATGTTTTCATTAGTTTCGCTCACTCTCGAAATCAAGCATTTTACAGCAGGTTGGAGCAGCCTGTATCTCAGCACAGGAATAAGGTAGGGAAGAATTCTAAGGATCATTTTGACTGCCTCCAGAAGTTAGATCAGATGGCAAATTGGATTTGGTGCTAGGTCTTTCCCTTTAGGTTTTACTCCAACAATGTTTTCATTAGTTTCGCTCACTCTCGAAATCAAGCATTTTACAGCAGGTTGGAGCAGCCTGTATCTCAGCACAGGAATAAGGTAGGGAAGAATTGAAATGCTCATTTTGACTGCCTCCAGAAGTTAGATCAGATGGCAAATTGGATTTGGTGCTAGGTCTTTCCCTTTAGGTTTTACCCCAACAATGTTTTCATTAGTTTCGCTCCCTCTCGAAATCAAGCATTTTACAGCAGGTTGGAGCAGCCTGTATCTCAGCACAGGAATAAGGTAGGGAAGAATTCTAAGGCTCATTTTGACTGCCTCCAGAAGTTAGATCAGATGGCAAATTGGATTTGGTGCTAGGTCTTTCCCTTTAGGTTTTACCCCAACAATGTTTTCATTAGTTTCGCTCACTCTCGAAATCAAGCATTTTACAGCAGGTTGGAGCAGCCTGTATCTCAGCACAGGAATAAGGTAGGGAAGAATTCTAAGGATCATTTTGACTGCCTCCAGAAGTTAGATCAGATGGCAAATTGGATTTGGTGCTAGGTCTTTCCCTTTAGGTTTTACCCCAACAATGTTTTCATTAGTTTCGCTCACTCTCGAAATCAAGCATTTTACAGCAGGTTGGAGCAGCCTGTATCTCAGCACAGGAATAAGGTAGGGAAGAATTCTAAGGATCATTTTGACTGCCTCCAGAAGTTAGATCAGATGGCAAATTGGATTTGGTGCTAGGTCTTTCCCTTTAGGTTTTACCCCAACAATGTTTTCATTAGTTTCGCTCCCTCTCGAAATCAAGCATTTTACAGCAGGTTGGAGCAGCCTGTATCTCAGCACAGGAATAAGGTAGGGAAGAATTCAAATGCTCATTTTGACTGCCTCCAGAAGTTAGATCAGATGGCAAATTGGATTTGGTGCTAGGTCTTTCCCTTTAGGTTTTACCCCAACAATGTTTTCATTAGTTTCGCTCCCTCTCGAAATCAAGCATTTTACAGCAGGTTGGAGCAGCCTGTATCTCAGCACAGGAATAAGGTAGGGAAGAATTCTAAGGATCATTTTGACTGCCTCCAGAAGTTAGATCAGATGGCAAATTGGATTTGGTGCTAGGTCTTTCCCTTTAGGTTTTACCCCAACAATGTTTTCATTAGTTTCGCTCACTCTCGAAATCAAGCATTTTACAGCAGGTTGGAGCAGCCTGTATCTCAGCACAGGAATAAGGTAGGGAAGAATTCTAAGGATCATTTTGACTGCCTCCAGAAGTTAGATCAGATGGCAAATTGGATTTGGTGCTAGGTCTTTCCCTTTAGGTTTTACCCCAACAATGTTTTCATTAGTTTCGCTCCCTCTCGAAATCAAGCATTTTACAGCAGGTTGGAGCAGCCTGTATCTCAGCACAGGAATAAGGTAGGGAAGAATTCAAATGCTCATTTTGACTGCCTCCAGAAGTTAGATCAGATGGCAAATTGGATTTGGTGCTAGGTCTTTCCCTTTAGGTTTTACCCCAACAATGTTTTCATTAGTTTCGCTCACTCTCGAAATCAAGCATTTTACAGCAGGTTGGAGCAGCCTGTATCTCAGCACAGGAATAAGGTAGGGAAGAATTCTAAGGCTCATTTTGACTGCCTCCAGAAGTTAGATCAGATGGCAAATTGGATTTGGTGCTAGGTCTTTCCCTTTAGGTTTTACCCCAACAATGTTTTCATTAGTTTCGCTCACTCTCGAAATCAAGCATTTTACAGCAGGTTGGAGCAGCCTGTATCTCAGCACAGGAATAAGGTAGGGAAGAATTCTAAGACTCATTTTGACTGCCTCCAGAAGTTAGATCAGATGGCAAATTGGATTTGGTGCTAGGTCTTTCCCTTTAGGTTTTACCCCAACAATGTTTTCATTAGTTTCGCTCACTCTCGAAATCAAGCATTTTACAGCAGGTTGGAGCAGCCTGTATCTCAGCACAGGAATAAGGTAGGGAAGAATTCTAAGGATCATTTTGACTGCCTCCAGAAGTTAGATCAGATGGCAAATTGGATTTGGTGCTAGGTCTTTCCCTTTAGGTTTTACCCCAACAATGTTTTCATTAGTTTCGCTCACTCTCGAAATCAAGCATTTTACAGCAGGTTGGAGCAGCCTGTATCTCAGCACAGGAATAAGGTAGGGAAGAATTCAAATGCTCATTTTGACTGCCTCCAGAAGTTAGATCAGATGGCAAATTGGATTTGGTGCTAGGTCTTTCCCTTTAGGTTTTACCCCAACAATGTTTTCATTAGTTTCGCTCACTCTCGAAATCAAGCATTTTACAGCAGGTTGGAGCAGCCTGTATCTCAGCACAGGAATAAGGTAGGGAAGAATTCAAATGCTCATTTTGACTGCCTCCAGAAGTTAGATCAGATGGCAAATTGGATTTGGTGCTAGGTCTTTCCCTTTAGGTTTTACCCCAACAATGTTTTCATTAGTTTCGCTCACTCTCGAAATCAAGCATTTTACAGCAGGTTGGAGCAGCCTGTATCTCAGCACAGGAATAAGGTAGGGAAGAATTCTAAGGCTCATTTTGACTGCCTCCAGAAGTTAGATCAGATGGCAAATTGGATTTGGTGCTAGGTGTTTCCCTTTAGGTTTTACCCCAACAATGTTTTCATTAGTTTCGCTCACTCTCGAAATCAAGCATTTTACAGCAGGTTGGAGCAGCCTGTATCTCAGCACAGGAATAAGGTAGGGAAGAATTGAAATGCTCATTTTGACTGCCTCCAGAAGTTAGATCAGATGGCAAATTGGATTTGGTGCTAGGTCTTTCCCTTTAGGTTTTACCCCAACAATGTTTTCATTAGTTTCGCTCCCTCTCGAAATCAAGCATTTTACAGCAGGTTGGAGCAGCCTGTATCTCAGCACAGGAATAAGGTAGGGAAGAATTCTAAGGCTCATTTTGACTGCCTCCAGAAGTTAGATCAGATGGCAAATTGGATTTGGTGCTAGGTCTTTCCCTTTAGGTTTTACCCCAACAATGTTTTCATTAGTTTCGCTCACTCTCGAAATCAAGCATTTTACAGCAGGTTGGAGCAGCCTGTATCTCAGCACAGGAATAAGGTAGGGAAGAATTCTAAGGATCATTTTGACTGCCTCCAGAAGTTAGATCAGATGGCAAATTGGATTTGGTGCTAGGTCTTTCCCTTTAGGTTTTACCCCAACAATGTTTTCATTAGTTTCGCTCACTCTCGAAATCAAGCAGGTTGGAGCAGCCTGTATCTCAGCACAGGAATAAGGTGGGGAAGAATTCTAAGGATCATTTTGACTGCCTCCAGAAGTTAGATCAGATGGCAAATTGGATTTGGTGCTAGGTCTTTCCCTTTAGGTTTTACCCCAACAATGTTTTCATTAGTTTCGCTCACTCTCGAAATCAAGCATTTTACAGCAGGTTGGAGCAGCCTGTATCTCAGCACAGGAATAAGGTGGGGAAAAATTCAAATGCTCATTTTGACTGCCTCCAGAAGTTAGATCAGATGGCAAATTGGATTTGGTGCTAGGTCTTTCCCTTTAGGTTTTACCCCAACAATGTTTTCATTAGTTTCGCTCACTCTCGAAATCAAGCATTTTACAGCAGGTTGGAGCAGCCTGTATCTCAGCACAGGAATAAGGTAGGGAAGAATTCTAAGGCTCATTTTGACTGCCTCCAGAAGTTAGATCAGATGGCAAATTGCATTTGGTGCTAGGTCTTTCCCTTTAGGTTTTACCCCAACAATGTTTTCATTAGTTTCGCTCACTCTCGAAATCAAGCATTTTACAGCAGGTTGGAGCAGCCTGTATCTCAGCACAGGAATAAGGTAGGGAAGAATTCAAATGCTCATTTTGACTGCCTCCAGAAGTTAGATCAGATGGCAAATTGGATTTGGTGCTAGGTCTTTCCCTTTAGGTTTTACCCCAACAATGTTTTCATTAGTTTCGCTCACTCTCGAAATCAAGCATTTTACAGCAGGTTGGAGCAGCCTGTATCTCAGCACAGGAATAAGGTAGGGAAGAATTCTAAGGATCATTTTGACTGCCTCCAGAAGTTAGATCAGATGGCAAATTGGATTTGGTGCTAGGTCTTTCCCTTTAGGTTTTACCCCAACAATGTTTTCATTAGTTTCGCTCACTCTCGAAATCAAGCATTTTACAGCAGGTTGGAGCAGCCTGTATCTCAGCACAGGAATAAGGTAGGGAAGAATTCTAAGGCTCATTTTGACTGCCTCCAGAAGTTAGATCAGATGGCAAATTGGATTTGGTGCTAGGTCTTTCCCTTTAGGTTTTACCCCAACAATGTTTTCATTAGTTTCGCTCACTCTCGAAATCAAGCATTTTACAGCAGGTTGGAGCAGCCTGTATCTCAGCACAGGAATAAGGTAGGGAAGAATTCTAAGGCTCATTTTGACTGCCTCCAGAAGTTAGATCAGATGGCAAATTGGATTTGGTGCTAGGTCTTTCCCTTTAGGTTTTACCCCAACAATGTTTTCATTAGTTTCGCTCACTCTCGAAATCAAGCATTTTACAGCAGGTTGGAGCAGCCTGTATCTCAGCACAGGAATAAGGTAGGGAAGAATTCTAAGGATCATTTTGACTGCCTCCAGAAGTTAGATCAGATGGCAAATTGGAGTTGGTGCTAGGTCTTTCCCTTTAGGTTTTACCCCAACAATGTTTTCATTAGTTTCTCTCACTCTCGAAATCAAGCATTTTACAGCAGGTTGGAGCAGCCTGTATCTCAGCACAGGAATAAATTAGGGAAGAATTCTAAGGCTCATTTTGACTGCCTCCAGAAGTTAGATCAGATGGCAAATTGGATTTGGTGCTAGGTCTTTCCCTTTAGGTTTTACCCCAACAATGTTTTCATTAGTTTCGCTCCCTCTCGAAATCAAGCATTTTACAGCAGGTTGGAGCAGCCTGTATCTCAGCACAGGAATAAGGTGGGGAAGAATTGTAAGGCTCATTTTGACTGCCTCCAGAAGTTAGATCAGATGGCAAATTGGATTTGGTGCTAGGTCTTTCCCTTTAGGTTTTACCCCAACAATGTTTTCATTAGTTTCGCTCACTCTCGAAATCAAGCATTTTACAGCAGGTTGGAGCAGCCTGTATCTCAGCACAGGAATAAGGTGGGGAAGAATTCTAAGGCTCATTTTGACTGCCTCCAGAAGTTAGATCAGATGGCAAATTGGATTTGGTGCTAGGTCTTTCCCTTTAGGTTTTACCCCAACAATGTTTTCATTAGTTTCGCTCACTCTCGAAATCAAGCATTTTACAGCAGGTTGGAGCAGCCTGTATCTCAGCACAGGAATAAGGTAGGGAAGAATTCTAAGGCTCATTTTGACTGCCTCCAGAAGTTAGATCAGATGGCAAATTGGATTTGGTGCTAGGTCTTTCCCTTTAGGTTTTACCCCAACAATGTTTTCATTAGTTTCGCTCACTCTCGAAATCAAGCATTTTACAGCAGGTTGGAGCAGCCTGTATCTCAGCACAGGAATAAGGTAGGGAAGAATTCAAATGCTCATTTTGACTGCCTCCAGAAGTTAGATCAGATGGCAAATTGGATTTGGTGCTAGGTCTTTCCCTTTAGGTTTTACCCCAACAATGTTTTCATTAGTTTCGCTCACTCTCGAAATCAAGCATTTTACAGCAGGTTGGAGCAGCCTGTATCTCAGCACAGGAATAAGGTGGGGAAGAATTGTAAGGATCATTTTGACTGCCTCCAGAAGTTAGATCAGATGGCAAATTGGATTTGGTGCTAGGTCTTTCCCTTTAGGTTTTACCCCAACAATGTTTTCATTAGTTTCGCTCACTCTCGAAATCAAGCATTTTACAGCAGGTTGGAGCAGCCTGTATCTCAGCACAGGAATAAGGTGGGGAAGAATTCTAAGGCTCATTTTGACTGCCTCCAGAAGTTAGATCAGATGGCAAATTGGATTTGGTGCTAGGTCTTTCCCTTTAGGTTTTACCCCAACAATGTTTTCATTAGTTTCGCTCACTCTCGAAATCAAGCATTTTACAGCAGGTTGGAGCAGCCTGTATCTCAGCACAGGAATAAGGTAGGGAAGAATTCTAAGGCTCATTTTGACTGCCTCCAGAAGTTAGATCAGATGGCAAATTGGATTTGGTGCTAGGTCTTTCCCTTTAGGTTTTACCCCTACAATGTTTTCATTAGTTTCGCTCACTCTCGAAATCAAGCATTTTACAGCAGGTTGGAGCAGCCTGTATCTCAGCACAGGAATAAGGTAGGGAAGAATTCTAAGGATCATTTTGACTGCCTCCAGAAGTTAGATCAGATGGCAAATTGGATTTGGTGCTAGGTCTTTCCCTTTAGGTTTTACCCCAACAATGTTTTCATTAGTTTCGCTCACTCTCGAAATCAAGCATTTTACAGCAGGTTGGAGCAGCCTGTATCTCAGCACAGGAATAAGGTAGGGAAGAATTCTAAGGATCATTTTGACTGCCTCCAGAAGTTAGATCAGATGGCAAATTGGATTTGGTGCTAGGTCTTTCCCTTTAGGTTTTACCCCAACAATGTTTTCATTAGTTTCGCTCCCTCTCGAAATCAAGCATTTTACAGCAGGTTGGAGCAGCCTGTATCTCAGCACAGGAATAAGGTAGGGAAGAATTCAAATGCTCATTTTGACTGCCTCCAGAAGTTAGATCAGATGGCAAATTGGATTTGGTGCTAGGTCTTTCCCTTTAGGTTTTACCCCAACAATGTTTTCATTAGTTTCGCTCACTCTCGAAATCAAGCATTTTACAGCAGGTTGGAGCAGCCTGTATCTCAGCACAGGAATAAGGTAGGGAAGAATTCTAAGGATCATTTTGACTGCCTCCAGAAGTTAGATCAGATGGCAAATTGGATTTGGTGCTAGGTCTTTCCCTTTAGGTTTTACCCCAACAATGTTTTCATTAGTTTCGCTCACTCTCGAAATCAAGCATTTTACAGCAGGTTGGAGCAGCCTGTATCTCAGCACAGGAATAAGGTAGGGAAGAATTCAAATGCTCATTTTGACTGCCTCCAGAAGTTAGATCAGATGGCAAATTGGATTTGGTGCTAGGTCTTTCCCTTTAGGTTTTACCCCAACAATGTTTTCATTAGTTTCGCTCACTCTCGAAATCAAGCATTTTACAGCAGGTTGGAGCAGCCTGTATCTCAGCACAGGAATAAGGTAGGGAAGAATTCTAAGGATCATTTTGACTGCCTCCAGAAGTTAGATCAGATGGCAAATTGGATTTGGTGCTAGGTCTTTCCCTTTAGGTTTTACCCCAACAATGTTTTCATTAGTTTCGCTCACTCTCGAAATCAAGCATTTTACAGCAGGTTGGAGCAGCCTGTATCTCAGCACAGGTATAAGGTGGGGAAGAATTCTAAGGATCATTTTGACTGCCTCCAGAAGTTAGATCAGATGGCAAATTGGATTTGGTGCTAGGTCTTTCCCTTTAGGTTTTACCCCAACAATGTTTTCATTAGTTTCGCTCACTCTCGAAATCAAGCATTTTACAGCAGGTTGGAGCAGCCTGTATCTCAGCACAGGAATAAGGTAGGGAAGAATTCTAAGGATCATTTTGACTGCCTCCAGAAGTTAGATCAGATGGCAAATTGGATTTGGTGCTAGGTCTTTCCCTTTAGGTTTTACCCCAACAATGTTTTCATTAGTTTCGCTCACTCTCGAAATCAAGCATTTTACAGCAGGTTGGAGCAGCCTGTATCTCAGCACAGGAATAAGGTAGGGAAGAATTCTAAGGCTCATTTTGACTGCCTCCAGAAGTTAGATCAGATGGCAAATTGGATTTGGTGCTAGGTCTTTCCCTTTAGGTTTTACCCCAACAATGTTTTCATTAGTTTCGCTCACTCTCGAAATCAAGCATTTTACAGCAGGTTGGAGCAGCCTGTATCTCAGCACAGGAATAAGGTAGGGAAGAATTCTAAGGCTCATTTTGACTGCCTCCAGAAGTTAGATCAGATGGCAAATTGCATTTGGTGCTAGGTCTTTCCCTTTAGGTTTTACCCCAACAATGTTTTCATTAGTTTCGCTCACTCTCGAAATCAAGCATTTTACAGCAGGTTGGAGCAGCCTGTATCTCAGCACAGGAATAAGGTGGGGAAGAATTCTAAGGCTCATTTTGACTGCCTCCAGAAGTTAGATCAGATGGCAAATTGGATTTGGTGCTAGGTCTTTCCCTTTAGGTTTTACCCCAACAATGTTTTCATTAGTTTCGCTCACTCTCGAAATCAAGCATTTTACAGCAGGTTGGAGCAGCCTGTATCTCAGCACAGGAATAAGGTAGGGAAGAATTCTAAGGCTCATTTTGACTGCCTCCAGAAGTTAGATCAGATGGCAAATTGGATTTGGTGCTAGGTCTTTCCCTTTAGGTTTTACCCCAACAATGTTTTCATTAGTTTCGCTCACTCTCGAAATCAAGCATTTTACAGCAGGTTGGAGCAGCCTGTATCTCAGCACAGGAATAAGGTAGGGAAGAATTCTAAGGCTCATTTTGACTGCCTCCAGAAGTTAGATCAGATGGCAAATTGGATTTGGTGCTAGGTCTTTCCCTTTAGGTTTTACCCCAACAATGTTTTCATTAGTTTCGCTCACTCTCGAAATCAAGCATTTTACAGCAGGTTGGAGCAGCCTGTATCTCAGCACAGGAATAAGGTAGGGAAGAATTCAAATGCTCATTTTGACTGCCTCCAGAAGTTAGATCAGATGGCAAATTGGATTTGGTGCTAGGTCTTTCCCTTTAGGTTTTACCCCAACAATGTTTTCATTAGTTTCGCTCACTCTCGAAATCAAGCATTTTACAGCAGGTTGGAGCAGCCTGTATCTCAGCACAGGAATAAGGTAGGGAAGAATTCTAAGGCTCATTTTGACTGCCTCCAGAAGTTAGATCAGATGGCAAATTGGATTTGGTGCTAGGTCTTTCCCTTTAGGTTTTACCCCAACAATGTTTTCATTAGTTTCGCTCACTCTCGAAATCAAGCATTTTACAGCAGGTTGGAGCAGCCTGTATCTCAGCACAGGAATAAGGTAGGGAAGAATTCTAAGGCTCATTTTGACTGCCTCCAGAAGTTAGATCAGATGGCAAATTGGATTTGGTGCTAGGTCTTTCCCTTTAGGTTTTACCCCAACAATGTTTTCATTAGTTTCGCTCACTCTCGAAATCAAGCATTTTACAGCAGGTTGGAGCAGCCTGTATCTCAGCACAGGAATAAGGTGGGGAAGAATTCTAAGGATCATTTTGACTGCCTCCAGAAGTTAGATCAGATGGCAAATTGGATTTGGTGCTAGGTCTTTCCCTTTAGGTTTTACCCCAACAATGTTTTCATTAGTTTCGCTCACTCTCGAAATCAAGCATTTTACAGCAGGTTGGAGCAGCCTGTATCTCAGCACAGGAATAAGGTAGGGAAGAATTCTAAGGCTCATTTTGACTGCCTCCAGAAGTTAGATCAGATGGCAAATTGGATTTGGTGCTAGGTCTTTCCCTTTAGGTTTTACCCCAACAATGTTTTCATTAGTTTCGCTCACTCTCGAAATCAAGCATTTTACAGCAGGTTGGAGCAGCCTGTATCTCAGCACAGGAATAAGGTAGGGAAGAATTCTAAGGCTCATTTTGACTGCCTCCAGAAGTTAGATCAGATGGCAAATTGGATTTGGTGCTAGGTCTTTCCCTTTAGGTTTTACCCCAACAATGTTTTCATTAGTTTCGCTCACTCTCGAAATCAAGCATTTTACAGCAGGTTGGAGCAGCCTGTATCTCAGCACAGGAATAAGGTAGGGAAGAATTCTAAGGCTCATTTTGACTGCCTCCAGAAGTTAGATCAGATGGCAAATTGGATTTGGTGCTAGGTCTTTCCCTTTAGGTTTTACCCCAACAATGTTTTCATTAGTTTCGCTCACTCTCGAAATCAAGCATTTTACAGCAGGTTGGAGCAGCCTGTATCTCAGCACAGGAATAAGGTAGGGAAGAATTCTAAGGCTCATTTTGACTGCCTCCAGAAGTTAGATCAGATGGCAAATTGGATTTGGTGCTAGGTCTTTCCCTTTAGGTTTTACCCCAACAATGTTTTCATTAGTTTCGCTCACTCTCGAAATCAAGCATTTTACAGCAGGTTGGAGCAGCCTGTATCTCAGCACAGGAATAAGGTAGGGAAGAATTCTAAGGATCATTTTGACTGCCTCCAGAAGTTAGATCAGATGGCAAATTGGATTTGGTGCTAGGTCTTTCCCTTTAGGTTTTACCCCAACAATGTTTTCATTAGTTTCGCTCACTCTCGAAATCAAGCATTTTACAGCAGGTTGGAGCAGCCTGTATCTCAGCACAGGAATAAGGTAGGGAAGAATTCTAAGGATCATTTTGACTGCCTCCAGAAGTTAGATCAGATGGCAAATTGGATTTGGTGCTAGGTCTTTCCCTTTAGGTTTTACCCCAACAATGTTTTCATTAGTTTCGCTCACTCTCGAAATCAAGCATTTTACAGCAGGTTGGAGCAGCCTGTATCTCAGCACAGGAATAAGGTAGGGAAGAATTCTAAGGCTCATTTTGACTGCCTCCAGAAGTTAGATCAGATGGCAAATTGGATTTGGTGCTAGGTCTTTCCCTTTAGGTTTTACCCCAACAATGTTTTCATTAGTTTCGCTCACTCTCGAAATCAAGCATTTTACAGCAGGTTGGAGCAGCCTGTATCTCAGCACAGGAATAAGGTAGGGAAGAATTCAAATGCTCATTTTGACTGCCTCCAGAAGTTAGATCAGATGGCAAATTGGATTTGGTGCTAGGTCTTTCCCTTTAGGTTTTACCCCAACAATGTTTTCATTAGTTTCGCTCACTCTCGAAATCAAGCATTTTACAGCAGGTTGGAGCAGCCTGTATCTCAGCACAGGAATAAGGTAGGGAAGAATTCTAAGGATCATTTTGACTGCCTCCAGAAGTTAGATCAGATGGCAAATTGGATTTGGTGCTAGGTCTTTCCCTTTAGGTTTTACCCCAACAATGTTTTCATTAGTTTCGCTCACTCTCGAAATCAAGCATTTTACAGCAGGTTGGAGCAGCCTGTATCTCAGCACAGGAATAAGGTAGGGAAGAATTCTAAGGATCATTTTGACTGCCTCCAGAAGTTAGATCAGATGGCAAATTGGATTTGGTGCTAGGTCTTTCCCTTTAGGTTTTACCCCAACAATGTTTTCATTAGTTTCGCTCACTCTCGAAATCAAGCATTTTACAGCAGGTTGGAGCAGCCTGTATCTCAGCACAGGAATAAGGTAGGGAAGAATTCAAATGCTCTTTTTGACTGCCTCCAGAAGTTAGATCAGATGGCAAATTGGATTTGGTGCTAGGTCTTTCCCTTTAGGTTTTACCCCAACAATGTTTTCATTAGTTTCGCTCACTCTCGAAATCAAGCATTTTACAGCAGGTTGGAGCAGCCTGTATCTCAGCACAGGAATAAGGTAGGGAAGAATTCTAAGGCTCATTTTGACTGCCTCCAGAAGTTAGATCAGATGGCAAATTGGATTTGGTGCTAGGTCTTTCCCTTTAGGTTTTACCCCAACAATGTTTTCATTAGTTTCGCTCACTCTCGAAATCAAGCATTTTACAGCAGGTTGGAGCAGCCTGTATCTCAGCACAGGAATAAGGTAGGGAAGAATTCAAATGCTCTTTTTGACTGCCTCCAGAAGTTAGATCAGATGGCAAATTGGATTTGGTGCTAGGTCTTTCCCTTTAGGTTTTACCCCAACAATGTTTTCATTAGTTTCGCTCACTCTCGAAATCAAGCATTTTACAGCAGGTTGGAGCAGCCTGTATCTCAGCACAGGAATAAGGTAGGGAAGAATTCAAATGCTCATTTTGACTGCCTCCAGAAGTTAGATCAGATGGCAAATTGGATTTGGTGCTAGGTCTTTCCCTTTAGGTTTTACCCCAACAATGTTTTCATTAGTTTCGCTCACTCTCGAAATCAAGCATTTTACAGCAGGTTGGAGCAGCCTGTATCTCAGCACAGGAATAAGGTGGGGAAGAATTCTAAGGCTCATTTTGACTGCCTCCAGAAGTTAGATCAGATGGCAAATTGGATTTGGTGCTAGGTCTTTCCCTTTAGGTTTTACCCCAACAATGTTTTCATTAGTTTCGCTCACTCTCGAAATCAAGCATTTTACAGCAGGTTGGAGCAGCCTGTATCTCAGCACAGGAATAAGGTAGGGAAGAATTCTAAGGATCATTTTGACTGCCTCCAGAAGTTAGATCAGATGGCAAATTGGATTTGGTGCTAGGTCTTTCCCTTTAGGTTTTACCCCAACAATGTTTTCATTAGTTTCGCTCACTCTCGAAATCAAGCATTTTACAGCAGGTTGGAGCAGCCTGTATCTCAGCACAGGAATAAGGTAGGGAAGAATTCTAAGGATCATTTTGACTGCCTCCAGAAGTTAGATCAGATGGCAAATTGGATTTGGTGCTAGGTCTTTCCCTTTAGGTTTTACCCCAACAATGTTTTCATTAGTTTCGCTCACTCTCGAAATCAAGCATTTTACAGCAGGTTGGAGCAGCCTGTATCTCAGCACAGGAATAAGGTAGGGAAGAATTCTAAGGATCATTTTGACTGCCTCCAGAAGTTAGATCAGATGGCAAATTGGATTTGGTGCTAGGTCTTTCCCTTTAGGTTTTACCCCAACAATGTTTTCATTAGTTTCGCTCACTCTCGAAATCAAGCATTTTACAGCAGGTTGGAGCAGCCTGTATCTCAGCACAGGAATAAGGTAGGGAAGAATTCAAATGCTCATTTTGACTGCCTCCAGAAGTTAGATCAGATGGCAAATTGGATTTGGTGCTAGGTCTTTCCCTTTAGGTTTTACCCCAACAATGTTTTCATTAGTTTCGCTCACTCTCGAAATCAAGCATTTTACAGCAGGTTGGAGCAGCCTGTATCTCAGCACAGGAATAAGGTAGGGAAGAATTCTAAGGATCATTTTGACTGCCTCCAGAAGTTAGATCAGATGGCAAATTGGATTTGGTGCTAGGTCTTTCCCTTTAGGTTTTACCCCAACAATGTTTTCATTAGTTTCGCTCACTCTCGAAATCAAGCATTTTACAGCAGGTTGGAGCAGCCTGTATCTCAGCACAGGAATAAGGTAGGGAAGAATTCAAATGCTCATTTTGACTGCCTCCAGAAGTTAGATCAGATGGCAAATTGGATTTGGTGCTAGGTCTTTCCCCTTTAGGTTTTACCCCAACAATGTTTTCATTAGTTTCGCTCACTCTCGAAATCAAGCATTTTACAGCAGGTTGGAGCAGCCTGTATCTCAGCACAGGAATAAGGTAGGGAAGAATTCTAAGGATCATTTTGACTGCCTCCAGAAGTTAGATCAGATGGCAAATTGGATTTGGTGCTAGGTCTTTCCCTTTAGGTTTTACCCCAACAATGTTTTCATTAGTTTCGCTCCCTCTCGAAATCAAGCATTTTACAGCAGGTTGGAGCAGCCTGTATCTCAGCACAGGAATAAGGTAGGGAAGAATTCTAAGGCTCATTTTGACTGCCTCCAGAAGTTAGATCAGATGGCAAATTGGATTTGGTGCTAGGTCTTTCCCTTTAGGTTTTACCCCAACAATGTTTTCATTAGTTTCGCTCACTCTCGAAATCAAGCATTTTACAGCAGGTTGGAGCAGCCTGTATCTCAGCACAGGAATAAGGTAGGGAAGAATTCTAAGGCTCATTTTGACTGCCTCCAGAAGTTAGATCAGATGGCAAATTGGATTTGGTGCTAGGTCTTTCCCTTTAGGTTTTACCCCAACAATGTTTTCATTAGTTTCGCTCACTCTCGAAATCAAGCATTTTACAGCAGGTTGGAGCAGCCTGTATCTCAGCACAGGAATAAGGTAGGGAAGAATTCTAAGGATCATTTTGACTGCCTCCAGAAGTTAGATCAGATGGCAAATTGGATTTGGTGCTAGGTCTTTCCCTTTAGGTTTTACCCCAACAATGTTTTCATTAGTTTCGCTCACTCTCGAAATCAAGCATTTTACAGCAGGTTGGAGCAGCCTGTATCTCAGCACAGGAATAAGGTAGGGAAGAATTCAAAGGCTCATTTTGACTGCCTCCAGAAGTTAGATCAGATGGCAAATTGGATTTGGTGCTAGGTCTTTCCCTTTAGGTTTTACCCCAACAATGTTTTCATTAGTTTCGCTCACTCTCGAAATCAAGCATTTTACAGCAGGTTGGAGCAGCCTGTATCTCAGCACAGGAATAAGGTAGGGAAGAATTCAAATGCTCATTTTGACTGCCTCCAGAAGTTAGATCAGATGGCAAATTGGATTTGGTGCTAGGTCTTTCCCTTTAGGTTTTACCCCAACAATGTTTTCATTAGTTTCGCTCACTCTCGAAATCAAGCATTTTACAGCAGGTTGGAGCAGCCTGTATCTCAGCACAGGAATAAGGTAGGGAAGAATTCTAAGGCTCATTTTGACTGCCTCCAGAAGTTAGATCAGATGGCAAATTGGATTTGGTGCTAGGTCTTTCCCTTTAGGTTTTACCCCAACAATGTTTTCATTAGTTTCGCTCACTCTCGAAATCAAGCATTTTACAGCAGGTTGGAGCAGCCTGTATCTCAGCACAGGAATAAGGTAGGGAAGAATTCTAAGGATCATTTTGACTGCCTCCAGAAGTTAGATCAGATGGCAAATTGGATTTGGTGCTAGGTCTTTCCCTTTAGGTTTTACCCCAACAATGTTTTCATTAGTTTCGCTCACTCTCGAAATCAAGCATTTTACAGCAGGTTGGAGCAGCCTGTATCTCAGCACAGGAATAAGGTAGGGAAGAATTCTAAGGCTCATTTTGACTGCCTCCAGAAGTTAGATCAGATGGCAAATTGGATTTGGTGCTAGGTCTTTCCCTTTAGGTTTTACCCCAACAATGTTTTCATTAGTTTCGCTCACTCTCGAAATCAAGCATTTTACAGCAGGTTGGAGCAGCCTGTATCTCAGCACAGGAATAAGGTAGGGAAGAATTCTAAGGCTCATTTTGACTGCCTCCAGAAGTTAGATCAGATGGCAAATTGGATTTGGTGCTAGGTCTTTCCCTTTAGGTTTTACCCCAACAATGTTTTCATTAGTTTCGCTCACTCTCGAAATCAAGCATTTTACAGCAGGTTGGAGCAGCCTGTATCTCAGCACAGGAATAAGGTAGGGAAGAATTCTAAGGCTCATTTTGACTGCCTCCAGAAGTTAGATCAGATGGCAAATTGGATTTGGTGCTAGGTCTTTCCCTTTAGGTTTTACCCCAACAATGTTTTCATTAGTTTCGCTCACTCTCGAAATCAAGCATTTTACAGCAGGTTGGAGCAGCCTGTATCTCAGCACAGGAATAAGGTAGGGAAGAATTCTAAGGCTCATTTTGACTGCCTCCAGAAGTTAGATCAGATGGCAAATTGGATTTGGTGCTAGGTCTTTCCCTTTAGGTTTTACC
>NW_027144624.1:0-34835 GCF_026170545.1 Melanerpes formicivorus | reverse complement strand
CAAGAGGGGGGAGGGGAATGGTGCCCAGAGAGGGGGAGGGGAATGGTGCCCAGAGAGGGGAGGGGAATGGTGCCCAGAGAGGGGAGGGGAATGGTGCCCAGAGAGGGGGAGGGGAATGGTGCCCAGAGAGGGGGAGGGGAATGGTGCCCAGAGAGGGGAGGGGAATGGTGCCCAGGGGGAAGGGAATGGTGCCCAGAGAGAGGGAGGGGAATGGTGCCCAGGGGGAAGGGAATGGTGCCCAGAGAGGGGAGGGAATGGTGCCCAGAGAGGGGAGGGAATGGTGCCCAGAGAGGGGAGGGGAATGGTGCCCAGAGGGGAGGGGAATGGTGCCCAGGGGGGGAGGGGAATGGTGCCAAGAGAGGGAGGGGAATGGTGCCTAGAGAAGGAGGGGAATGGTGCCCAGAGAGAGGGAGGGGAATGGTGCCCAGAGAGGGAGGGGAATGGTGCCCAGAGAGGGAAGGGGAATGGTGCCCAGAGAGGGAGGGGAATGGTGCCCAGAGAGAGGGAGGGGAATGGTGCCCAGAGAGAGGGAGGGGAATGGTGCCCAGAGAGGGAGGGGAATGGTGCCCAGAGGGGGAGGGGAATGGTGCCCAGAGAGGGAAGGGAATGGTGCCCAGAGAGGGAGGGGAATGGTGCCCAGAGAGGGGAAGGGGAATGGTGCCCAGAGAGAGGGAAGGGAATGGTGCCCAGAGAAGGAGGGGAATGGTGCCCAGAGAGGGAAGGGGAATGGTGCCCAGAGAGGGAGGGGAATGGTGCCCAGAGAGGGAAGGGAATGGTGCCCAGGGGGGAGGGGAATGGTGCCCAGAGGCTGGGGGGCAGTGGTGCCCAGGGGCAGGGGGCAGTGGTGCCCAGGGGCTGGGGGCAGTGGTGCCCAGGGGCTGGGGGTGAGTGGTGCCCAGAGGCTGGGGGCAGTGCTGCCCAGGGGCTGGGGGTGAGTGGTGCCCAGAGGCTGGGGGCAGTGGTGCCCAGGGGCTGGGGGGGCAGTGGTGCCCAGGGGCTGGGGGCAGTGGTGCCCAGGGGCTGGGGGTGAGTGGTGCCCAGGGGCTGGGGGGCAGTGGTGCCCAGGGGCTGGGGGGGCAGTGGTGCCAAGGGGCTGGGGGGCAGTGGTGCCCAGGGGCTGGGGGTGAGTGGTGCCAAGGGGCTGGGGGGGCAGTGGTGCCAAGGGGCTGGGGGGCAGTGGTGCCCAGGGGCTGGGGGCAGTGGTGCCAAGGGGCTGGGGGGCAGTGGTGCCCAGAGGCTGGGGGGCAGTGGTGCCCAGGGGCTGGGGGCAGTGGTGCCCAGAGGCTGGGGGCAGTGGTGCCCAGGGGCTGGGGGGCAGTGGTGCCCAGAGGCTGGGGGCAGTGATGCCAAGGGGCTGGGGGGCAGTGGTGCCCAGAGGCTGGGGGTGAGTGGTGCCCAGGGGCTGGGGGTGAGTGGTGCCCAGAGGCTGGGGGGCAGTGGTGCCCAGGGGCTGGGGGGCAGTGGTGCCCAGGGGCTGGGGGGCAGTGGTGCCCAGGGGCTGGGGGGCAGTGGTGCCCAGGGGCTGGGGGCAGTGGTGCCCAGGGGCTGGGGGGCAGTGGTGCCCAGGGGCTGGGGGTGAGTGGTGCCCAGGGGCTGGGGGGGCAGTGGTGCCCAGGGGCTGGGGGGCAGTGGTGCCAAGGGGCTGGGGGGCAGTGGTGCCCAGGGGCTGGGGGCAGTGGTGCCAAGGGGCTGGGGGGCAGTGGTGCCCAGAGGCTGGGGGGGCAGTGGTGCCCAGGGGCTGGGGGCAGTGGTGCCCAGAGGCTGGGGGCAGTGGTGCCCAGGGGCTGGGGGCAGTGGTGCCCAGAGGCTGGGGGCAGTGGTGCCCAGGGGCTGGGGGGCAGTGGTGCCCAGAGGCTGGGGGCAGTGATGCCAAGGGGCTGGGGGGCAGTGGTGCCCAGAGGCTGGGGGTGAGTGGTGCCCAGAGGCTGGGGGGCAGTGGTGCCCAGGGGCTGGGGGGCAGTGGTGCCAAGGGGCTGGGGGGCAGTGGTGCCCAGGGGCTGGGGGGCAGTGGTGCTCAGGGGCTGGGGGCAGTGGTGCCAAGGGGCTGGGGGCAGTGGTGCCCAGGGGCTGGGGGGCAGTGGTGCCCAGGGGCTGGGGGTGAGTGGTGCCCAGGGGCTGGGGGTGAGTGGTGCCCAGGGGCAGAGGGGTGAGTGGTGCCCAGGGGCTGGGGGTGAGTGGTGCCCAGGGGCTGGGGGCAGTGGTGCCCAGAGGCTGGGGGCAGTGGTGCCCAGGGGCTGGGGGTGAGTGGTGCCCAGGGGCTGGGGGCAGTGGTGCCCAGGGGCTGGGGGGCAGTGGTGCCCAGGGGCTGGGGGGCAGTGGTGCCAAGGGGCTGGGGGCAGTGGTGCCCAGGGGCTGGGGGGCAGTGGTGCCAAGGGGCTGGGGGGCAGTGGTGCCCAGAGGCTGGGGGTGAGTGGTGCCCAGGGGCTGGGGGTGAGTGGTGCCCAGGGGCTGGGGGTGAGTGGTGCCCAGGGGCTGGGGGGCAGTGGTGCCAAGGGGCTGGGGGGCAGTGGTGCCCAGAGGCAGAGGGTGAGTGGTGCCCAGGGGCTGGGGGTGAGTGGTGCCCAGGGGCTGGGGGCAGTGGTGCCCAGGGGCAGAGGGTGAGTGGTGCCCAGGGGCTGGGGGTGAGTGGTGCCCAGGGGCTGGGGGCAGTGGTGCCCAGAGGCTGGGGGCAGTGGTGCCCAGGGGCTGGGGGGTGAGTGGTGCCCAGGGGCTGGGGGCAGTGGTGCCCAGGGGCTGGGGGGCAGTGGTGCCCAGGGGCTGGGGGGCAGTGGTGCCAAGGGGCTGGGGGCAGTGGTGCCCAGGGGCTGGGGGGCAGTGGTGCCAAGGGGCTGGGGGGCAGTGGTGCCCAGAGGCTGGGGGGTGAGTGGTGCCCAGGGGCTGGGGGTGAGTGGTGCCCAGGGGCTGGGGGTGAGTGGTGCCCAGGGGCTGGGGGGCAGTGGTGCCAAGGGGCTGGGGGGCAGTGGTGCCCAGAGGCTGGGGGTGAATGGTGCCCAGGGGCTGGGGGGCAGTGGTGCCAAGGGGCTGGGGGGTGAGTGGTGCCCAGAGGCTGGGGGGCAGTGGTGCCCAGGGGCCTGGGGGGCAGTGGTGCCCAGGGGCTGGGGGCAGTGATGCCCAGGGGCTGGGGGGCAGTGGTGCCAAGGGGCTGGGGGGCAGTGGTGCCCAGAGGCTGGGGGGCAGTTGGTGCCAAGGGGCTGGGGGGGCAGTGGTGCCCAGGGGCTGGGGGGCAGTGATGCCCAGGGGCTGGGGGGCAGTGGTGCCCAGGGGCTGGGGGGGGCAGTGGTGCCAAGGGGCTGGGGGGCAGTGGTGCCCAGGGGCTGGGGGGCAGTGGTGCCCAGGGGCTGGGGGGCAGTGATGCCAGGGGCTGGGGGGCAGTGGTGCCCAGGGGCTGGGGGGCAGTGGTGCCCAGGGGCTGGGGGGCAGTGGTGCCAAGGGGCTGGGGGCAGTGGTGCCAAGGGGCTGGGGGGCAGTGGTGCCCAGAGGCTGGGGGTGAGTGGTGCCCAGGGGCTGGGGGTGAGTGGTGCCCAGGGGCTGGGGGGTGAGTGGTGCCCAGGGGCTGGGGGGCAGTGGTGCCAAGGGGCTGGGGGGCAGTGGTGCCCAGAGGCTGGGGGTGAATGGTGCCCAGGGGGCTGGGGGGGCAGTGGTGCCAAGGGGCTGGGGGTGAGTGGTGCCCAGAGGCTGGGGGGCAGTGGTGCCCAGGGGCTGGGGGCAGTGGTGCCCAGAGGCTGGGGGTGAGTGGTGCCCAGGGGCTGGGGGGGCAGTGGTGCCCAGAGGCTGGGGGTGAGTGGTGCCCAGGGGCTGGGGGGGCAGTGGTGCCCAGAGGCTGGGGGTGAGTGGTGCCCAGGGGCTGGGGGGCAGTGGTGCCCAGAGGCTGGGGGTGAGTGGTGCCCAGAGGCTGGGGGGCAGTGGTGCCCAGAGGCTGGGGGTGAGTGGTGCCCAGGGGCTGGGGGGCAGTGGTGCCCAGGGGCTGGGGGGCAGTGGTGCCAAGGGGCTGGGGGGCAGTGGTGCCCAGAGGCTGGGGGTGAGTGGTGCCCAGGGGCTGGGGGGCAGTGGTGCCCAGAGGCTGGGGGCAGTGGTGCCAAGGGGCTGGGGGGCAGTGGTGCCCAGAGGCTGGGGGGCAGTGATGCCCAGGGGCTGGGGGGCAGTGGTGCCCAGGGGCTGGGGGGCAGTGGTGCCCAGAGGCTGGGGGGCAGTGGTGCCCAGGGGCTGGGGGTGAGTGGTGCCCAGGGGCTGGGGGCAGTGGTGCCCAGGGGCTGGGGGTGAGTGGTGCCCAGGGGCTGGGGGCAGTGGTGCCCAGGGGCTGGGGGGTGAATGGTGCCCAGGGGCTGGGGGGCAGTGGTGCCCAGGGGCTGGGGGGCAGTGGTGCCCAGGGGCTGGGGGTGAGTGGTGCCCAGAGGCTGGGGGGCAGTGGTGCCCAGGGGCTGGGGGGGCAGTGGTGCCCAGGGGCTGGGGGGGCAGTGGTGCCCAGAGGCTGGGGGGCAGTGGTGCCAAGGGGCTGGGGGGCAGTGGTGCCACCTCCAGCTGGCAGCCAGGCACCAGTGGTGCCCCCAGGCTCAGTGCTGGGCCCCAGCCTGATCAATACCCTGATTGGTGATCAGGAGCAGGGCCCTGGGCCCCTCAGCAGGCAGTGTGCAGCTGGCAGCAGGCTGGGGGGCAGGAGCTGAGCTGGCACAGGGGGGGGCAGAGCTCTGCAGAGGGCCCTGGGCCAGGCTGGGCAGTGCCCAGGGGCAGGAGGCTGAACTCCTCCCGGGGCCAGGAGCTGCCCCTTGGGGCACAGCAGCCCCAGGCAGGGCCCCAGGCTGGGGGCAGCTGAACAGGAGCCAGCAGTGTGCCCGGGGGGGGCCAAGGGCAGCCTGGGCTGGCTCAGGAGCAGGGTGGGCAGCAGGGGCAGGGAGCTCATCCTGCCCTGTGCTCAGCACTGCTGAGGCCACTCCTGCAGCCCTGGGGGCAGCTCTGGGCTGCTGGGGGGCAGGAAGGAGGTTGAGCTGCTGGGAGGGGGCCAGGGGAGGGCAAGAGAGCTGGGGAGGGGGCTGGGGCACAGCCCTGGGGAGGGGGCTGGGAGGGAGCTGGGGCTGCTGAGCCTGCAGAGGAGGAGGCTCAGGGGAGACCTCATTGCCCTCTCCAGCTCCCTGCAGGGAGGTTGCTGACCTCCTGCAGCAGCCTGCTGGGGGCTGAGGGTTGAGCTGGGGGGCTGGAGGGCAGCTTCCCCTCCAGGGAGCCTCCAGAGAAGTTCCAACCCCCTCCAGGGACCCTTCAGTCTCCTCCAAGCCCCTCCAGGGAGCCTCCAACCCCCTCCAGGGAGCCTCCAGCCCCCTCCAGGGAGCCTCCAACCCCCTCCAGGGAGCCTCCAACCCCCTCCAGGGAGCCTTCAGCTCTCCCTTCTGCATTGAGATCCCTCCAGGGAGCCTCCAAGTCCCTCCAGGGAGCCTTTAGCCTCCTCCAGGGAGCTTTCAGCTCTCCCTTCTGCATTGAGAGCCCTCCAGGGAGCCTCCAGTCCCCTCCAGGGAGCCTTCAGCTTCCTCCAAGCCCCTCCAGGGAGCCTCCAAGCCCCTCCAGGGAGTTTCCTACCCCCTCCAGGGAGCCTTCAGCTCTCCCTTTTGTATTTAGTTCCCTCCAGGGAGCCTCCAGGCCACCTCACAGAGCCTTTAAACCCCTCCATGGAACCTTTAAACCCCTCCAGGGAGCCTTCAGCCCCCTCCAGGGAGCCTCCAAGCCCCTCCAAGCAGCCTCCAACCCCCTCCAGGGAGCCTTCAGCTCTCCCTTCTGCATTGAGATCCCTCCAGGGAGCCTCCAACCCCCTCCAGGGAGCTTCCAAGCCCCTCCAGGGAGCCTCCAGTCCCCTCCAGGCAGCCCCCAACCCCCTCCAGGGAGCCTTCAGCCTCCTCCAAGCCCCTCCAGAGAGCCTCCAACCCCCTCCAGGGAGCCTTCAGCTCTCCCTTTTGCATTGAGATCCCTCCAGGGAGCCTCCAGCCCCCTCCAGGGAGCTTCCAACCCCCTCCAGGGAGTCCCCAGCCCCTCCAGGGAGCCTTCAGCTCTCCCTTCTGCATTGAGAGCCCTCCAGGGAGCCTCCAGGCCACCTCACAGAGCCTTTAAACCCCTCCATGGAACCTTTAAACCCCTCCATGGAACCTTTAAACCCCTCCAGGGAGCCTTCAGCCCCCTCCAGGGAGCCTTCAGCTCTCCCTTCTGCATTTAGATCCTTCCAGGAAGCCTTCAGCCCCCTCCAAGCAGCCTCCAACCCCCTCCAGGGAGCCTTCAGCTCTCTCTTCTGCATTGAGATCCCTCCAGGGAGCCCCCAACCCCCTCCAGGGAGCTTCCAACCCCCTCCAGGGAGCCTTCAGCCCCCTCCAGGGGCCCTCCAGTCCCCTCCACAGAGCCTTCAGCTCTCTCTTCTGCATTGAGATCCCTCCAGGGAGCCTTCAGCCTCCTCCAGGGAGCCTCCAAGCTCCTCCAGGGAGCCCCCAGGGAGCCTCCAGCCCCCTCCAGGGAGCTTCCAACCCCCTCCAGGGATCCTCCAGCCCCCCTCCAGGGAGCCTCCAGTCCCCTCCTTGGAGCTTCCAACCCCCTCCAGCGAGCCTTCAGCTCTCCCTTCTGCATTGAGATCCCTCCAGGGACCCTCCAGCCTCCTCCAGGGAGCCCCCAACCCCCTCCAGGGAGCCTTCAGCTCTCCCTTCTGCATTGAGATCCTTCCAGGGAGCCTTCAGCCCCCTCCAGGGAGCCTCTATCCCCCTCCAGGGAGCCTCCAGCCCCCTCCAGAGAGCCTACAAGCCCCTCCAGGGAGCCTCCAGCCTCCTCCAGGGAGCCTCCAGCCCCCTCCAGGGACCCTCTAAGCCCCTCCAGGGAGCCTCCAGCCCCCTCCAGGGAGCCCCCAGTCCCCTCCAGGGAGCTTCCAGTCCCCTCCAGGGAGCCTTCAGCTCTCCCTTTTGTATTTAGATCCCTCCAGAGAGCCTCCAGCCCCCTCCAGAGAGCCTCCAGCCCCCTCCAAGCAGCCTCCAAGCCCCTCCAGGGAGCCTCCAGCCCCCTCCTGCCTTTTGTCCTCTCCTTTTCCCCTGTGCCCCCTGCCAAGCCCAGGTCCCTTTCGGAGCTGCCAGCTGCTGCTGCTCCGAGCTGCTGCTCCCCCGTGGTGCTGAGCAGCTCCTGGGAGCCTTCTCCTCATGTTTTGGCCATGAACTACCTGATCCTGCTGCTCCTGTTACAGCCTGGGGCCCCCAGGGCTGCTGCAGCTCCCAGCTCCCCCCCCCCTGCAGCCCTGCCCAAGGAGGGGGCTGAGGGAAGCCCTCCAGGGGGAGGCTGAGCTGAGGACCCCTCCTGAGGCAGCCCCAAGGAGGAGGTGGTGCTGGAAGTGTCCCCTGGGGGGGGGTGGAGGAGGTGGGAGGGGGAAGGGGAGGCTGGGGGGGGAGCAAGGAGCAAGCCCCAGAGGTGGGGAGGGGGCTGGGGAGGAGCAGCTGAGGGAGCTGGGGGTGGGGAGGCTGGAGGGGAGGAGGAGGCTGAGGGAGACCTCAGCCTGAGGAGGCTGCAGCCAGGGGGGGGGCTGGGCAGGGCCAGGAGCAGAGGAGATGACCTCAGGCTGCCCCCAGGGGAGGTTCAGCTTGGCCTTGAGGAACAGCTTCTGCCCCTTGGGGGGGTGCCCAGGGCTGGCCCAGGCTGCCCCAGGGCAGGGTGGTGGAGTCCTCACCCCTGGGGGTGCTCCAGAGCCCTCTGGCCATGGCCCCTGGGGCCAGGCTCTGGTGGCCAGGCTGGGCTTGGCTTGGGGTTGGCTCTTGGAGGCCTTTCCCAACCACAGGGACTGCAGGAGATGGCCTCAGGCTGCCCCCAGGGCAGCTTCAGCTTGGCCTTGAGGAGCAACTTCTGCCCCTTGGGGGGTGCCCAGGGCTGGCCCAGGGCAGTGCTGCAGCCTCCAGCCCTGGAGCTGTGGTGCTGAGGGCCAGAGGGTGGTGGTGCTGGGGCAGGGCTGAGTTCAGAGCTGGACTGCAGGACCTCCAAGGCCTCCTGGGGGGAGGGAGCTGGAGGCAGCAGAGGCAGCACAAGGAAGGGATGGAGCTGGGGAGCAGAAGGTTTCCCTCAGCAGTGCTGCAGCCTCCAGCCCTGGAGGGGCTGCCAAGCCCTGGAGCTGTGGTGCTGAGGGCCAAGGCTTGGTGGTGCTGAGGGCCAGGACTTGGTGGTGCTGAGGGCCAGGGCTTGGTGCTGGGGCAGGGCTGGGCTCAGGGCTGGACTCCATGACCTCCAAGGCCTCCTGCAGGCACCAGAGGCAGCACAAGGAAGGGATGGAGCTGGGGAGCAGAAGGTTTCCCCTCAGCAGTGGTGGAGTCTCCATCCCTGGAGGAGCTTCCAAGCCCTGGAGCTGTGGTGCTGAGGGCCAGGGGCTGGTGGTGCTGGGGCAGGGCTGGGCTCAGAGCTGGACTGCAGGACCTCCAAGGCCTCCTGGGGGGAGGGAGCTGGAGGCAGCAGAAGCAGCACAAGGAAGGGATGGAGCTGGGGAGCAGAAGGTTTCCCTCAGCAGTGCTGCAGCCTCCAGCCCTGGAGGAGCTGCCAAGCCCTGGAGCTGTGGTGCTGAGGGCTGTGGCTTGGTGGTGCTGAGGGCCAGGACTTGGTGGTGCTGAGGGCCAGGGCTTGGTGCTGGGGCAGGGCTGGGCTCAGGGCTGGACTCCATGACCTCCAAGGCCTCCTGCAGGCAGCAGAAGCAGCACAAGGAAGGGATGGAGCTGGGGAGCAGAAGGCTTCCCCTCAGCAGTGCTGCAGCCTCCAGCCCTGGAGGATCCTCCAAGCCCTGGAGCTGTGGTGCTGAGGGCTGTGGTTGGGTGGTGCTGGGCTCAGGGCTGGACTCCAGGACCTCCAAGGCCTCCTGCAGGCAGCTCAAGGGATGGAGCTGGGGAGCAGAAGGTTTCCCCTCAGCAGTGCTGCAGCCTCCAGCCCTGGAGGATCCTCCAAGCCCTGGAGCTGTGGTGCTGAGGGCTGTGGTTGGGTGGTGCTGGGGCAAGGTTTGGACTCCAGGACCTCCAAGGCCTCTTCCAACCCCTTCCAGGACCCCATGCCTGGGCTGGCAGCCCCCAGGCCCTGCCCTGAGCAGCAGAGCTGAGCTCCTGGCTGGCTCCCAGCCCTCCCCTCAGGGGGCAGCAGGAGGCTGCTCAGGAGCTGCCTGCTGAGCTCTGCTGCAGCATCCCCCAGGGAGCTGCTGGCCCCAGCAGGGCTCCAGAGGCAGAGGATCCCTGCAGGTGGTGTCCTCAGCTCCAGGGGAGCTCAGGGAGGCTGCAGGGCAGCTGCCACAGCTCCAGAGGAGCTCAGGGAGGCTGCAGGGCAGCTGCAGCAGCTCCAGGAGAGCTCAGGGAGGCTGCAGCAGCTCCAGGGGAGCTCAGGGAGGCTGCAGGGCAGCTGCAGCAGCTCCAGGAGAGCTCAGGGAGGCTGCAGGGCAGCTGCCACAGCTCCAGGAGAGCTCAGGGACACTGCAGGGCAGCTGCAGCAGCTCCAGGAGAGCTCAGGGAGGCTGCAGGGCAGCTGCAGCAGCTCCAGGAGAGCTCAGGGAGGCTGCAGGGCAGCTGCCACAGCTCCAGGAGAGCTCAGGGAGGCTGCAGGGCAGCTGCCACAGCTCCAGGGGAGCTCAGGGAGGCTGCAGGGCAGCTGCCACAGCTCCAGGAGAGCTCAGGGAGGCTGCAGGGCAGCTGCCACAGCTCCAGGGGAGCTCAGGGAGGCTGCAGGGCAGCTGCAGCAGCTCCAGGAGAGCTCAGGGAGGCTGCAGGGCAGCTGCCACAGCTCCAGGAGAGCTCAGGGAGGCTGCAGGGCAGCTGCCACAGCTCCAGGAGAGCTCAGGGAGGCTGCAGGGCAGCTGCAGCAGCTCCAGGAGAGCTCAGGGAGGCTGCAGGGCAGCTGCCACAGCTCCAGGAGAGCTCAGGGAGGCTGCAGGGCAGCTGCCACAGCTCCAGGGGAGCTCAGGGAGGCTGCAGGGCAGCTGCCACAGCTCCAGGAGAGCTCAGGGAGGCTGCAGGGCAGCTGCAGCAGCTCCAGGGGAGCTCAGGGAGGCTGCAGGGCAGCTGCAGCAGCTCCAGGAGAGCTCAGGGAGGCTGCAGGGCAGCTGCCACAGCTCCAGGAGAGCTCAGGGAGGCTGCAGGGCAGCTGCAGCAGCTCCAGGAGAGCTCAGGGAGGCTGCAGGGCAGCTGCCACAGCTCCAGGGGAGCTCAGGGAGGCTGCAGTGCAGCTGCAGCAGCTCCAGGGGAGCTCAGGGAGGCTGCAGGGCAGCTGCCACAGCCCCCAGCTCCTCTCCTCCCTGCCCTGAGCCTGTCTGGGAGCCCAGCAGGGTGCTGCTGAGCCTGGGGGGGGCCTCACCTCCAGCTTGCTCCCTGGGTCCCCAGCCTGGGCAGGCTTGGAAGGCAGCTCTGGAGCTCAGCCTCAGCCCTGGGGAGGCTGAAGAGCTGCAGGGATGTGGTGCTGGGGGCCAGGGCTCAGCCTCAGCCTCGGGGGAGCTGCAGAAGGGTTGGGCTGGAGGAGAGCTGGGAGGGGCTGGAAGAGACCTGGGAGGTCCTGGAGTCCAACCCTGAGCCCAGCCCTGCCCCAGCCCTGCCCCAGCCCTCCCCCAGCCCCTCCAGCCCCTGGCCCTCAGCACCACAGCTCCAGAGCTTGGCAACCCCTCCAGGGATGGAGATTGGGAGGCTGGAAAAGGCTTCCAAGAGCACAGAGCCCTCCCCTGAGCCCAGCCCTGCCCCAGCACCACCAGCCCCCAGCCCTCAGCACCACAGCTCCAGGGCTTGGCAACCCCTCCAGGGCTGGAGGCTGCAGCACTGCCCTGGGCCAGCCCTGGGCACCCCCCAAGGGGCAGAAGTTGCTCCTCAAGGCCAAGCTGAAGCTGCCCTGGGGGCAGCCTGAGGCCATCTCCTGCAGTCCCTGTGGTTGGAGAAGGCCTCCAAGAGCCAACCCCAAGCCAAGCCCAGCCTGGCCACCAGAGCCTGGCCCCAAGGGCCATGGCCAGAGGGGTCTGGAGCACCCCCAGGGGTGAGGACTCCACCACCCCTGCCCTGGGGCAGCCTAGGCCAGGCCTGGGCAAGGCTCAGGGGGCAGAAGTTGCTCCTCAAGGCTAAGGTGAACCTCCCCTGGGGCAGCCTGAGGTCATCTCCTCTGCTCCTGGCCCTTGGTCCTTGGCACAAGAGCCCAACCTGGCTGCAGCCTCCCCTCGGGAGCAGTGAGGTCTCCCCTCAGGCCCCCAGGGGCTGGGTGCAGACCCCCCCCCAAGGTCTGCAGATTGCTCCCAGAGCTGCTGGGGAGCTCTCTGTGCCACCAGCCCCGGGAGCAGAGGGGGCCCAGGGCTGCTGAGGCTGTGGAGCTGCCAGGGCCTGCTCCTGAGCGGCTCCTGGGGGGGAAGCTGCTGCCTGCAGCACCTCTGAGGGACCCCTGGGCCTTGCCAGGGCCCTGGCTGCAGCCAAACACTTGGAGAGGGCCTGGAGGAATGTGGAGAGGGCCTGGAGGAATGTGGCTGCTCTGCAGATGGCCTCTCCCAGCCCCAGCCCCAGCCCCTGCCCCTGCCCCTGCCCCAGCCCCTGCCTGGGGCTAACAGCTGCCTGAGGGGTGGCCCAGCCCAGCTCAGCTCAGCTCAGCCCAGCCCAGCTCAGGTGCTGCTTGGAGCTGCTTGGTGCTGCTGCTGCTGCTGCTGCTTGGTGCTGCTTGGAGCTGCTTGGTGCTGCTGCTTGGTGCTGCTGCTTGGTGCTGCTTGGTGCTGCTTGGTGCTGCTGCTGCTGCTTGGTGCTGCTGCTGCTTGGTGCTGCTGCTTGGTGCTGCTTGGAGCTGCTTGGAGCTGCTTGGTGCTGCTTGGTGCTGCTGCTGCTTGGTGCTGCTGCTGCTGCTTGGTGCTGCTTGGAGCTGCTTGGTGCTGCTGCTGCTTGGTGCTGCTTGGTGCTGCTGCTGCTTGGTGCTGCTTGGTGCTGCTTGGTGCTGCTTGGAGCTGCTTGGTGCTGCTTGGTGCTGCTGCTGCTTGGTGCTGCTTGCTGCTGCTGCTGCTGCTTGGTGCTGCTTGGTGCTGCTGCTGCTGCTTGGTGCTGCTGCTGCTTGGTGCTGCTGCTGCTTGGTGCTGCTTGGTGCTGCTGCTTGGTGCTGCTGCTGCTTGGTGCTGCTGCTGCTTGGTGCTGCTGCTGCTGCTTGGTGCTGCTGCTGCTTGATGCTGCTGCTGCTGCTTGGTGCTGCTGCTGCTTGGTGCTGCTGCTGCTGCTTGGTGCTGCTGCTGCTTGATGCTGCTGCTGCTGCTTGGTGCTGCTGCTGCTTGGTGCTGCTTGGTGCTGCTGCTGCTGCTTGGTGCTGCTGCTGCTTGGTGCTGCTGCTGCTTGGTGCTGCTTGGTGCTGCTGCTTGGAGCTGCTTGGTGCTGCTGCTTGGTGCTGCTTGGTGCTGCTGCTGCTTGGTGCTGCTGCTGCTGCTTGGTGCTGCTGCTGCTTGATGCTCCTGCTGCTGCTTGGTGCTGCTGCTGCTTGGTGCTGCTGCTGCTTGGTGCTGCTGCTGCTGCTGCTGCTTGGTGCTACTTGGAGCTGCTTGGTGCTGCTTGGTGCTGCTGCTGCTTGGTGCTGCTGCTGCTGCTTGGTGCTGCTGCTGCTTGGTGCTGCTGCTGCTTGGTGCTGCTGCTGCTGCTGCTGCTTGGTGCTACTTGGTGCTGCTGCTGCTGCTGCTGCTTGGTGCTACTTGGAGCTGCTTGGTGCTGCTTGGTGCTGCTGCTGCTTGGTGCTGCTGCTGCTTGGAGCTGCTGCTGCTTGGAGCTGCTTGGTGCTGCTGCTGCTGCTTGGTGCTGCTTGGTGCTGCTTGGTGCTGCTTGGTGCTGCTTGGTGCTGCTTGGTGCTGCTGCTGCTGCTGCTGCTTGGTGCTGCTTGGTGCTGCTTGGTGCTGCTTGGTGCTGCTGCTGCTGCTTGGTGCTGCTTGGTGCTGCTTGGTGCTGCTTGGTGCTGCTTGGTGCTGCTTGGAGCTGCTTGGTGCTGCTTGGAGCTGCTTGGTGCTGCTTGGTGCTGCTTGGAGCTGCTTGGAGCTGCTTGGTGCTGCTTGGTGCTGCTTGGAGCTGCTTGGAGCTGCTTGCTGCTGCTTGGAGCTGCTTGGAGCTGCTTGGAGCTGCTTGGAGCTGCTTGCTGCTGCTTGGAGCTGCTTGGTGCTGCTTGGAGCTGCTTGGTGCTGCTTGGTGCTGCTTGGAGCTGCTTGGTGCTGCTGCTGCTGCTTGGTGCTGCTGCTGCTGCTTGGTGCTGCTTGGTGCTGCTTGGTGCTGCTGCTGCTGCTTGGTGCTGCTGCTGCTTGGTGCTGCTTGGTGCTGCTTGGTGCTGCTTGGTGCTGCTTGGTGCTGCTTGGTGCTGCTGCTGCTGTTTGGTGCTGCTTGGTGCTGCTTGGTGCTGCTTGGTTCTGCTGCTGCTTGGTGCTGCTTGGTGCTGCTTGGTGCTGCTGCTGCTGCTTGGTGCTGCTTGGTGCTGCTTGGTGCTGCTGCTGCTTGGTGCTGCTTGGTGCTGCTTGGTGCTGCTGCTGCTTGGAGCTGCTTGCTGCTGCTTGGTGCTGCTTGGAGCTGCTGCTGCTTGGTGCTGCTTGGTGCTGCTGCTGCTTGGTGCTGCTTGGTGCTGCTTGGTGCTGCTTGGAGCTGCTTGGAGCTGCTTGGTGCTGCTTGGTGCTGCTTGGTGCTGCTGCTGCTGCTGCTTGGTGCTGCTTGGTGCTGCTTGGTGCTGCTGCTTGGTGCTGCTGCTGCTGCTTGGTGCTGCTTGGTGCTGCTTGGTGCTGCTGCTTGGTGCTGCTTGGTGCTGCTTGGTGCTGCTTGGTGCTGCTGCTTGGTGCTGCTTGGTGCTGCTTGGTGCTGCTTGCTGCTGCTGCTGCTGCTGCTTGGTGCTGCTTGGTGCTGCTTGGTGCTGCTTGGAGCTGCTTGGTGCTGCTTGGTGCTGCTTGGTGCTGCTTGGAGCTGCTTGGTGCTGCTTGGTGCTGCTGCTGCTTGGTGCTGCTTGGTGCTGCTGCTGCTGCTTGGTGCTGCTTGGTGCTGCTGCTTGGTGCTGCTTGGTGCTGCTTGGAGCTGCTTGGTGCTGCTGCTGCTGCTGCTTGGTGCTGCTGCTGCTTGGTGCTGCTGCTGCTGCTTGGTGCTGCTGCTGCTTGGTGCTGCTGTTGCTTGGTGCTGCTGTTGCTGCTTGGTGCTGCTGCTTGGTCCTGCTGCTTGGTGCTGCTTGGTGCTGCTTGGTGCTGCTTGGTGCTGCTTGGAGCTGCTGCTGCTTGGTGCTGCTGCTGCTTGGAGCTGCTGCTGCTGCTTGGTGCTGCTGCTGCTTGGTCCTGCTGCTTGGTGCTGCTGCTGCTTGGTGCTGCTTGGTGCTGCTGCTGCTTGGTGCTGCTGCTGCTGCTTGGTGCTGCTTGGTGCTGCTTGGAGCTGCTTGGAGCTGCTTGGAGCTGCTTGGTGCTGCTTGGAGCTGCTTGGAGCTGCTTGGTGCTGCTTGGAGCTGCTTGGAGCTGCTTGGTGCTGCTGCTGCTGCTGCTTGGTGCTGCTGCTTCCTGCTGGTGCAGCTTAGTGCTGCTTGGTGCTGCTGCTGCTGCTTGGTGCTGCTTGGTGCTGCTTGGTGCTGCTGCTGCTGCTGCTTGGTGCTGCTGCTGCTGCTTGGTGCTGCTTGGTGCTGCTTGGTGCTGCTTGGAGCTGCTTGGAGCTGCTTGGTGCTGCTTGGAGCTGCTTGGAGCTGCTTGGTGCTGCTTGGAGCTGCTTGGAGCTGCTTGGTGCTGCTGCTGCTGCTGCTTGGTGCTGCTGCTTCCTGCTGGTGCAGCTTAGTGCTGCTTGGTGCTGCTGCTGCTGCTTGGTGCTGCTTGGTGCTGCTTGGTGCTGCTGCTGCTGCTGCTTGGTGCTGCTGCTGCTGCTTGGTGCTGCTTGGAGCTGCTTGGTGCTGCTGCTGCTGCTTGGTGCTGCTTGGTGCTGCTGCTGCTGCTGCTGCTGCTTGGTGCTGCTTGGTGCTGCTTGGTGCTGCTTGGTGCTGCTTGGTGCTGCTGCTGCTTGGAGCTGCTGCTGCTGCTTGGTGCTGCTGCTGCTTGCTGCTGCTTGCTGCTGCTTGGTGCTGCTGCTGCTTGGAGCTGCTGCTGCTGCTTGGTGCTGCTGCTGCTTGGTGCTGCTTGGTGCTGCTTGGTGCTGCTTGGAGCTGCTTGGTGCTGCTGCTGCTTGGTGCTGCTGCTGCTTGGAGCTGCTTGGAGCTGCTTGGTGCTGCTTGGTGCTGCTTGGAGCGCTGCTGCTTGGAGCTGCTTGGAGCTGCTTGGTGCTGCTTGGTGCTGCTTGGTGCTGCTGCTGCTTGGAGCTGCTTGGAGCTGCTTGGTGCTGCTGCTTGGTGCTGCTGCTGCTTGGTGCTGCTGCTGCTGCTTGGTGCTGCTTGGTGCTGCTGCTGCTTGGTGCTGCTGCTGCTTGCTGCTGCTTGGTGCTGCTGCTGCTGCTTGGTGCTGCTTGGTGCTGCTTGGAGCTGCTTTGTGCAGCTGCTGCTTGGTGCTGCTGCTGCTGCTTGGTGCTGCTTGGTGCTGCTGCTGCTGCTTGGTGCTGCTGCTGCTGCTTGGTGCTGCTGCTGCTTGGTGCTGCTTGGTGCTGCTTGGAGCTGCTTGGTGCTGCTTGGAGCTGCTTGGTGCTGCTTGGTGCTGCTTGGTGCTGCTGCTGCTTGGTGCTGCTGCTGCTGCTTGATGCTGCTTGCTGCTGCTGCTGCTTGGTGCTGCTTGGTGCTGCTTGGTGCTGCTGCTGCTGCTTGGTGCTGCTTGGTGCTGCTTGGTGCTGCTGCTGCTTGGTGCTGCTTGGAGCTGCTTGGTGCTGCTTGGAGCTGCTTGGTGCTGCTGCTGCTGCTTGGTGCTGCTGTTGCTGCTTGGTGCTGGTCCTGGCTGTGTTGATGTTTGGACTCAGATAGAATGTTCCCTCCCTGGAGGTGTTCAGGACCAGGCTGGATGAGGCCTTGAGCAGGGGGAAGGGTCCCTGGGCATGGCAGAGGGGGTTGGGGAGGGTCCAGGGGGGGCTGGGAAGCTGCTGGGGAGGCTCCAGGGGGGGCTGGGAAGCTGCTGGGGGGCCTGGAGCAGCTGTGGGAGCAGCAGAGGCTGAGAGCTGCCTGGGGCTGAGAGGCTGGAGGAGAGCAGCCCCAGAGGGCAGCTGCTGAGTGCTGAGCAAGAGCTGCAGGGGCTGGGGGGGGCCAGGGGCTGGGGCTGGCAGCTGCTGAGTGGTGCCCAGGGCCAGGCCAAGGGGCAAGGGGCAGGGAGTGGAGGGCAGGAGGTTGGAGCTGGGCAGGAGGAGGAAGTTGCTTGGGGGGAGGCTGCTGGAGGCCTGGAGCAGGCTGAGCCCAGAGAGGTTGTGGAGAGCTCCCAGCCCCCCCTGGGCACTGTGCTGCTGCTGGGCACAGCTGGGGGCAGCCCTGCTGGGGCAGGGGGGGCAGGAGGGCAGCTCCAGGGGTCCCTTCCCTCCCCTCCCTGCTGGGCTGTGCTGGAGCCAAAGCTCTGCTCCTGCAGGAGGCCTTTGCAGGCAGCTCAGGGCTCAGGGCTGGGCTCCTGGGTTGGCACTTTGCTGCCAGCCCCCCCTGGGCACTGTGCTGCTGCTGGGGGCAGCCCTGCTGGGGCAGGGGGGGGCTCCAGGGGGTCCCTTCCCACCCTCTGCTCTCTGGGATTCAGCTGCTGGGGCTGGGGGGGCCCAGGGGAGCTGCAGGCCAGGCTGGGCTCAGGAGGGCAAAGTCCTTCCTGGCCCCGGAGCCTCTCCTGGGTCAATATTTGTCCTCCCCTGCCCCTGGAGCCAGCCTCAGGCTCTGCCCCAAGCTCCTCTCTGCTGCTCAGCTCCCGGCCTGGGCCTGCCCTCCGCTGCCAGCTGCTGCCTTGCAGCGCTGGGGGGCGCTGGGGGGCGCTGGGGGGCGCTGGGGGGCACTGCCCCTGCGGGCAGCAGCTGGCAGCTCCTGAAGGGAGGCTCTGGAGCAGCGGGGGGGGGGGGGGGGGGGGGGGGGGGGGATGGGCACCACTCAGGCTGGGCACCAGTCCTGCTGGGCACCACTTATGGGCACCACTCAGGGTGGGTACTCAGGATGGGCACCACTCAGGGTGGGCACCACTCAGGGTGGGCACCACTGGGGCTGGGCACCATTCAGGGTGGGTACTCAGGGTGGGCATCACTCAGGATGGGCACCATTCAGGATGGGCACCAGTGAAGATGGGCACCATTCAGGATGGGTACTCAGGATGGGCACCATTCAGGATGGGCACCAGTGAGGATGGGCACCATTCAGGATGGGTACTCAGGATGGGCACCAGTCAGGATGGGCACCACTCAGGATGGGTACTCAGGATGGGCACCAGTCAGGATGGGCATCACTTCTGATGGGCATCACTCCTGGGCACCACTCCTGGGCATCATTCCTGATGGGCACCAGTCAGGATGAGCACCAGTCAGGATGGGCATCACCCCTGGGCATCATTCATGCTGGGCACCACTCCTGCTGGGCACCACTCATGGGCATCATTCAGGATGGGCACCACTCAGGATGGACACCACTCAGGATGGGTACTCAGGGTGGGCACCACTCAGGGTGGGCACCACTCAGGATGGGCACCATTCACAATGAGCACCATTCAGGATGGGTACTCAGGATGGGCACCACTCCTGCTGGGCACCACTCCTGGGCATCATTCATGATGGGCACCACTCAGGGTGGGCACCACTCCTGCTGGGCACCACTCATGGGCATCATTCAGGTTGGGCACCAGTCAGGATGGGTACTCAGAGTGGGCACCACTCCTGCTGGGCATCACTCCTGAACATCATTCATGATGGGCACCACTCAGGATGGGTACTCAGGGTGGGCACCACTCAGGGTGGGCACCATTCAGAATGAGCACCACTCAGGATGGGCATCACTCCTGCTGGGCACCACTCAGGATGGGTGCTTGTGGTGGGCACCACTCAGGGTGGGCATCACTCATAGGCATCATTCATGCTGGGCACCACTCCTGCTGGGCACCACTCACAATGAGCACCATTCAGGATGGGCACCACTCCTGCTGGGCACCGCTCAGGATGGGTACTTGTGGTGGGCACCACTCATGGGCATCATTCATGCTGGGCACTACTCCTGCTGGGCACTGCTCCTCATGGGCATCATTCCTGATGGGCACCCACTCAGGATGGGCACCACTCAGGGTGGGTACTCAGGATGGGCACTCAGGATGGGCACCACTCAGGATGGGCACCACTCACAATGAGCACCATTCAGGATGGGGACCCAGGATGGGCATCACTCATAGGCACCACTCCTGCTGGGTACCACTGAGGATGGGCATCACTCAGGATGGGTACTCAGGATGGGCACCACTCAGGATGGGCACCACTCAGGGTGGGTACTCAGGATGGGCATCACTCATAGGCACCACTCCTGCTGGGCACCACTGAGGATGGGCACCACTCAGGATGGGTACTCAGGATGGGCACCACTCAGGATGGGCACCACTCAGGATGGGAACCACTCAGGATGGGCACCACTCCTGCTGGGCACCACTCAGGATGGGCATCACTCATAGGCACCACTCCTGCTGGGTACCACTCAGAAAGGGCACCACCCCTGATGGGTACTCAAGATGGGCACCACTCAGGATGGGCACCAGTCAGGATGGGCATCACTCCTGATGGGCACCACTCCTGCTGGGCACTGCTCCCCATGGGCACTGCTCCTGATGGAGGCTTGTAGTGGGCACCACCCATGGTGGGCACCACCTGGGGCTGGCCTTGGGGGGGGCTGCAGTAGTGCTGGGGCAGAGCTGCTGTGCCAGGGCTGCTCTGTGCCCTGCAGCTCTCTGCTGTGCCAGGGCTGCTCTGTGCCCTGCAGCTGTGCCAGGGCTGCCCTGTGCCCTGCAGCTGTGCCAGGGCTGCTCTGTGCCCTGCAGCTCTGTGCTGTGCCAGGGCTGCTCTGTGCCCTGCAGCTCTCTGCTGTGCCAGGGCTGCCCTGTGCCCTGCAGCTCTCTGCTGTGCCAGGGCTGCTCTGTGCCCTGCAGCTCTCTGCTGTGCCAGGGCTGCCCTGTGCCCTGCAGCTCTGTGCTGTGCCAGGGCTGCCCTGTGCCCTGCAGCTCTGTGCTGTGCCAGGGCTGCCCTGTGCCCTGCAGCTCTCTGCTGTGCCAGGGCTGCTCTGTGCTGTGCCAGGGCTGCCCTGTGCCCTGCAGCTCTGTGCTGTGCCAGGGCTGCCCTGTGCCCTGCAGCTCTGTGCTGTGCCAGGGCTGCCCTGTGCCCTGCAGCTCTCTGCTGTGCCAGGGCTGCTCTGTGCTGTGCCAGGGCTGCCCTGTGCCCTGCAGCTCTGTGCTGTGCCAGGGCTGCCCTGTGCCCTGCAGCTCTGTGCTGTGCCAGGGCTGCTCTCTGCTGTGCCAGGGCTGCCCTGTGCCCTGCAGCTCTCTGCTGTGCCAGGGCTGCTCTGTGCTGTGCCAGGGCTGCCCTGTGCCCTGCAGCTCTGTGCTGTGCCAGGGCTGCCCTGTGCCCTGCAGCTCTGTGCTGTGCCAGGGCTGCTCTCTGCTGTGCCAGGGCTGCCCTGTGCCTTGCAGCTCTGTGCTGTGCCAGGGCTGCCCTGTGCCCTGCAGCTCTCTGCTGTGCCAGGGCTGCCCTGTGCCCTGCAGCTCTCTGCTGTGCCAGGGCTGCTCTGTGCTGTGCCAGGGCTGCTCTGTGCCCTGCAGCTCTGTGCTGTGCCAGGGCTGCTCTGTGCCCTGCAGCTGTGCCAGGGCTGCTCTGTGCCCTGCAGCTCTGCTGTGCCAGGGCTGCTCTGTGCCCTGCAGCTCTGTGCTGTGCCAGGGCTGCCCTGTGCCCTGCAGCTCTCTGCTATGCCAGGGCTGCTCTGTGCTGTGCCAGGGCTGCTCTGTGCCCTGCAGCTCTCTGCTATGCCAGGGCTGCTCTGTGCTGTGCCAGGGCTGTTCTGTGCCCTGCAGCTCTTTGCCCTCTGCCCCCCAGGGCTGCCCTGTGCCCCCTGCCTGCTGCTCTGCCTCCTCCCTGTGCTCCTCGGCTCAGCTGCCCTCCAGGAGCTGTCTGGGAGGGCTGGGCACAGCCAGTGGTGCCAGGCTGTGTGCCAGGCCCTGTCCTGACCCTGCCCCATGCCCCCCACAGGTCGTCTCAACTGGTGGCTGAGCCTGGACCCCAGCTGCCAGCGGCTGCTGCCCCTGGCCACCACCGGGGATGGGAACTGCCTGCTGCATGCTGCCTCCCTGGGTAAGAGCCTGGCCCCCCCCAGCCCCTGCAGCTCCCCTCCTGCCCCCCCTGCCCCCCAAGCTGCCCCCAGCAGCAGCACAGTGCCCAGGGGGGGCTGGCAGCAAAGTGCCAACCCAGGAGCCCAGCCCTGAGCCCTGAGCTGCCTGCAAAGGCCTCCTGCAGGAGCAGAGCTTTGGCTCCAGCACAGCCCAGCAGGGAGGGGAGGGAAGGGACCCCTGGAGCTGCCCTCCTGCCCCCCCTGCCCCAGCAGGGCTGCCCCCAGCTGTGCCCAGCAGCAGCACAGTGCCCAGGGGGGGCTGGGAGCTCTCCACAACCTCTCTGGGCTCAGCCTGCTCCAGGCCTCCAGCAGCCTCCCCCCAAGCAACTTCCTCCTCCTGCCCAGCTCCAACCTCCTGCCCTCCACTCTCTGCCCCTTGCCCCTTGGCCTGGCCCTGGGCACCACTCAGCAGCTGCCAGCCCCAGCCCCTGGCCCCCCCCCAGCCCCTGCAGCTCTTGCTCAGCACTCAGCAGCTGCCCTCTGGGGCTGCTCTCCTCCAGCCTCTCAGCCCCAGGCAGCTCTCAGCCTCTGCTGCTCCCACAGCTGCTCCAGGCCCCCCAGCAGCTTCCCAGCCCCCCCTGGAGCCTCCCCAGCAACTTCCCAGCCCCCCCTGGAGCCTCCCCAGCAGCTTCCCAGCCCCCCCTGGAGCCTCCCCAGCAGCTTCCCAGCCCCCCCTGGAGCCTCCCCAGCAGCTTCCCAGCCCCCCTGGAGCCTCCCCAGCAGCTCCCAGCCCCTCTGCAGCTGGGGAGGGGGAGCCCAGCCCTGGCCCCAGCCCCCCAGAGGTGTCCTCAGCAGGGCAGAGCAGAGGGGCAGCAGAACCTCCCCTGCCCTGCTGCCCACACTGCTGCCTGCCCCCAGCAGAGCCTTGGGGGCTGTTTGGCCATGGGGGCTCCTGGCTGGCTCCTGGGGGGCTCCCTGCTGGCTCCCTGCTGGCTCCTGGCCCCCTGGCAGAACCTCCCTTGCCCTCCTGGCCTGGCTTTTAGCCCCAGGTTGTGCAGCAGGAGGCTGCTGGAGCACTGCCCAGGGAGCTGCCAGCTGAGTTCCCCTCCCTGGAGCTGCTGCAGGTGAGGCTGGGGCAGGGCTCTGGGGGAGGATGTCCCTGCTGGGGGGCAGGGGGCAGGGGGGGGTTGGAGCTGGCTGAGCCCTGGAGCCCCCTCCCTGCCCAGAGCCCTTCTGCCCTCTCCCTGCTGCTCTTTCCCTCTCTCCCCACAGCTCTCAGCCTGGGGGGGGCGCTGCAGGCCCTCAGCTGCTGCTGCTGGGCCCCTGCTGAGCCCTGCTGCCCCCCCCCAGGCATGTGGGGGTTCCATGACAGGGACCTGATGCTGAGGAAGGCTCTGCACAGCCTGATGGACGGCGGAGGGGAGAGGGAGGCCCTGAGGCGCCGCTGGAGGTGGCAGCAGACCCAGCAGAACAAGGAGGTAGGAGGCCTGCAGGGGGCTGCCCCCTCCCCACCCCCCCACCCCCAGCACCTCTGCAGGGGGAGGGGCTGAAAAATTCCCTTCCCCCCCCTGCCAGCTCCAACCCCCCCTGGAAGGGACCCCCAGGGCTCAGCCCCCCCTGGAAGGGACCCCAGGGGTCAGCCAGCTCCAACCCCCCCCTGGAAGGGACCCCAGGGCTCAGCCCCCCCTGGAAGGGACCCCAGGGCTCAGCCAGCTCCAACCCCCCCCCTGGAAGGGACCCCAGGGCTCAGCCCCCCCTGGAAGGGACCCCAGGGCTCAGCCAGCTCCAACCCCCCCCTGGAAGGGACCCCCAGGGCTCAGCCCCCCCTGGAAGGGACCCCAGGGCTCAGCCAGCTCCAACCCCCCCCCTGGAAGGGACCCCAGGGCTCAGCCCCCCCCCTGGAAGGGACCCCAGGGCTCAGCCAGCTCCAAGCCCCCCCTGGAAGGGACCCCAGGGCTCAGCCCCCCCCCTGGAAGGGACCCCAAGGCTCAGCCCCCCCTGGAAGGGACCCCAGGGCTCAGCCAGCTCCAACCCCCCCTGGAAGGGACCCCAAGGCTCAGCCAGCTCCAACCCCCCCTGGAAGGGACCCCAGGGCTCAGCCCCCCCTGGAAGGGACCCCAGGGCTCAGCCAGCTCCAACCCCCCCTGGAAGGGACCCCAGGGCTCAGCCAGCTCCAACCCCCCCTGGAAGGGACCCCAAGGCTCAGCCAGCTCCAACCCCCCCTGGAAGGGACCCCAGGGCTCAGCCAGCTCCAAGCCCCCCTGGAAGGGACCCCAGGGCTCAGCCAGCTCCAACCCCCCCCTGGAAGGGACCCCAGGGCTCAGCCAGCTCCAACCCCCCCCTGGAAGGGACCCCAGGGCTCAGCCAGCTCCAAGCCCCCCTGGAAGGGACCCCAAGGCTCAGCCCCCCCCCTGGAAGGGACCCCAGGGCTCAGCCCCCCCTGGAAGGGACCCCAGGGCTCAGCCAGCTCCAAGCCCCCCTGGAAGGGACCCCAAGGCTCAGCCAGCTCAACCCCCCCCCTGGAAGGGAGCTCAGGGCTCAGCCAGCTCCAACCCCCCCCTGGAAGGGACCCCAGGGCTCAGCCAGCTCCAACCCCCCCTGGAAGGGACCCCAGGGCTCAGCCAGCTCCAACCCCCCCTGGAAGGGACCCCAGGGCTCAGCCAGCTCCAACCCCCCCTGGAAGGGACCCCAGGGCTCAGCCAGCTCCAAGCCCCCCTGGAAGGGACCCCAAGGCTCAGCCAGCTCCAAGCCCCCCTGGAAGGGACCCCAGGGCTCAGCCAGCTCCAACCCCCCCCAGGAAGGGACCCCAGGGCTCAGCCAGCTCCAACCCCCCCTGGAAGGGACCCCAAGGCTCAGCCAGCTCCAACCCCCCCTGGAAGGGACCCCAAGGCTCAGCCCCCCCCCTGGAAGGGACCCCAAGGCTCAGCCAGCTCCAACCCCCCCCTGGAAGGGACCCCAAGGCTCAGCCCCCCCCTGGAAGGGACCCCAGGGCTCAGCCAGCTCCAACCCCCCCTGGAAAGGACCCCAAGGCTCAGCCCCCCCCCTGGAAGGGACCCCAGGGCTCAGCCAGCTCCAAGCCCCCCTGCCATGGGCAGGGACAGCTCAGCCCAGGGCAGGCTGCTCACAGCCACCTCCAGCCTGGCCTCAAACACCTCCAGGGCTGAGGAGGAGGCTTCCAGCACCTCCCTGGGCAGCCTGGGCCAGGCTCTCAGCCCCCTCCTGGGCAACAACTTCTTCCTCACAGCCAATCTGAGTCCCCTCTGCTCCCCCTTGAATCCATTCCCCTCCTTGGCTCCATCCCCCCCAGTCCTCTCCCTCCCTGCCCCCCCTCCCCAGTCCCTCCCCAGCTCTCCTGCAGCCCCTGGGAGGCCACCAGGAGCTCTCCCTGGAGCCTTCTCCTCCTCCCCACCCTGCCCAACCCCAACCCCCCCAGGCTGTGCTCCCAGCAGAGCAGCTCCAAGCCCTCTGCTCCTGCTCCTGGCCCTGCTCTGGAGCCCTCCCAGCCCCTCCAGCCCCTTCCTGGGGCAGAGGCTGCAGAGCTGGCCCCAGAGCTGCAGCTGTGGGCTCAGCAGAGTGGAGCAGAGGCAGAGTCTCCTTCCCTCCCTCCCTCCCCTCTGGCCACACTTCTGCTGCTGCAGCCCAGGCTCTGCTTGGCTCTCTGGGCTGCCAGTGCTGCCTGGGGGGGGGCTCAGGCTGAGCTTCTCCTCCCCCCCCAGCCCCCCCAAGGCCTCTCCTGCAGGGCTGCTCTCCAGCCAGCCCCTGCCCAGCCTGCAGCACTGCCTGGGATTGCCCTGAGCCAGCTGCAGGACCTTGCCCTTGGCCCTGGGGACCCTCAGGAGCTTGTCCTGGGCCCAGCTCTGCAGCCTGCCCAGGTGCCCCTGGCTGGATCCCTTCCCTCCAGCCTGCCCAGCTCCCCCTGGCTGGATCCCTTCCCTGCAGCCTGTCCAGCTCCCCCTGGCTGGATCCCTTCCCTCCAGCCTGCCAGGATCCCCCTGGCTGGATCCCTTCCCTCCAGCCTGCCCAGCTCCCCCTGGCTGGATCCCTTCTCTCCAGCCTGCCAGGATCCCCCTGGCTGGATCCCTTCCCTCCAGCCTGCCCAGCTCCCTCTGGATGGATCCCTTCCCTCCAGCCTGCCCAGCTCCCCCTGGCTGGATCCCTTCCCTCCAGCCTGCCAGGATCCCCCTGGGTGGATCCCTTCCCTCCAGCCTGCCAGGATCCCCCTGGCTGGATCCCTTCCCTCCAGCCTGCCCAGGTGCCCCTGGCTGGATCCCTTCCCTCCAGCCTGCCAGGATCCCTCTGGCTGGATCCCTTCCCTCCAGCCTGCCCAGCTCCCTCTGGCTGGATCCCTTCCCTCCAGCCTGCCCAGCTCCCTCTGGCTGGATCCCTTCCCTCCAGCCTGCAGCCCTGCTGAGCTGCCCTCAGTGCCTCTCCCCCCTGGCCCCAGCACAGAGCTGCCCAAGCCTGGGCTCCCAGCACTGATCCCTGGGGGTCTGCCCCTGCCCCTGGGCTGCCCTTGCCCTGGGCTGCCCTTGGCCTGGGTGCTTGGCAGGGCCCCAGGCAGTGCTTCCTCCCTCTCCCCCTGGGCTCTCTTGCAGTCTGGGCTGGTGTACACCGAGGAGGAGTGGCAGAGGGAGTGGGAGGAGCTGATCAAGTTGGCCTCCAGCCAGCCCAGGCTCCACTACGGCACCAACGGCCCTGGGGGCGCAGGGTAGGTGCAGGGCTCCCAGCTGGGGGCCACCGAGGGGCCCGGGGCAAAGGGGGGAGGGGCAGGGGGCTGCTGGGGAGCAGCTCCTGGGGCGGGGAGGGGAGGAGGGGAGGGAGGATGAGGATGGAGGGCAAGAGGTGAGGGAGAGTGAGGATGGAGGGCAAGAGGTGAGGGAGAGTGAGGATGGAGGGCAAGAGGTGAGGGAGGATGAGGATGGAGGACAAGAGATGAGGGAGGATGAGAATGGAGAGCAAGAGATGAGGAAGGCTGAGGATGGAGGAGGGCAAGAGGTGAGGGAGGAAGAGGATGGAGGGCAAGAGATGAGGGAGAGTGAGGATGGAGGGCAAGAGGTGAGGGAGGATGAGGATGGAGGGCAAGAGATGAGGGAGAGTGAGGATGGAGGGCAAGAGGTGAGGGAGGATGAGGATGGAGGGCAAGAGGTGAGGAAGGCTGAGGATAGAGGAAAAGAGGAAGGATGAGGATGGAGGACAAGAGGTGAGGGAGGATGAGGATGGAGGAGGACAAGAGGTGAGAAGGGTGAGGATGGAGGGCAAGAGAAAGGCTGAGGATGGAGGGCAAGAGGTGAGGGAGGATGAGGATGGAGGATAAGAGGTGAGGAGGGATGAGGATGGAGGGCAAGAGATGAGGAAGGCTGAGGATGGAGGAGGGCAAGAGGTGAGGGAGGAAGAGGATCTGGGACTTAGGACTTGGGATCTGGGACCTGGGACTTGAGATCTAGAACCTGGGACCTGGGATCTGGGACTTGGGGCCTGGGACTTGGGACCTGGGATCTGGGGCCTGGGACTTGGGACTTGGGGCCTGGGACTTGGGGCCTGGGACTTGGGACCTGGGATCTGGGATCTGGGACCTGGGACCTGGGACCTGGGACTTGGGACCTGGGATCTGGGGCCTGGGACTTGGGACTTGGGGCCTGGGACTTGGGACCTGGGATCTGGGACCTGGGACCTGGGACCTGGGACTTGGGACCTGGGATCTGGGACCTGGGATCTGGGACCTGGGGACTTGGGACTTGGGACCTGGGATCTGGGACCTGGGATCTGGGACTTGGGACCTGGGGACTGGGACTTGGGACCTGGGATCTGGGACTTGGGACCTGGGATCTGGGACCTGGGACCTGGGACCTGGGACTTGGGACCTGGGATCTGGGACCTGGGATCTGGGACCTGGGACTTGGGACTTGGGACCTGGGATCTGGGGCCTGGGACTTGGGATCTGGGATCTGGCACTTGGGAGCTGGGATCTGGGATCTGGCACTTGGGATCTGGGACCTGGGACCTGGGACCTGGGACTTAGGATCTGGGATCTGGGATCTGGGACTTGGGACCTGGGATCTGGGACCTGGGACTTGGGATCTGGGACCTGGGATCTGGGACTTGGGACCTGGGGACTGGGACTTGGGACCTGGGATCTGGGACTTAGGATCTGGGATCTGGGACTTGGGATCTGGGACTTGGGACCTGGGGACTGGGACTTGGGACCTGGGACCTGGGACTTGGGATCTGGGATCTGGGACTTGGGATCTGGGACTTGGGACTTGGGATCTGGGATCTGGGACCTGGGACCTGGGACTTGGGATCTGGGATCTGGGAGTTGGGATCTGGGACTTGGGACTTAGGATCTGGGATCTGGGATCTGGGATCTGGGACCTGGGACCTGGGATCTGGGACTTGGGATCTGGGACCTGGGACTTGGGATCTGGGACTTGGTTCAGCTTAGCCTTGAGGATCAATTTCTGCCCCTTGGGGGTTGCCCAGGCCTGGCCCAGGGCAGTGCTGCAGCCTCCAGCCCTGGAGGGGCTTCCCAAGGCCTGGGGCTGTGGTGCTGAGGCCCAGGGGGGGTTGGTGGTGCTGGGGCAGGGCTGGGTTGGACTCCAGGGCCTTGGGGAAGCCTTTTCCAAGCCAAGTGCAGAGGCAGGGCTGAGCTCAGCTGTGCTGCAGGCAGCAGGAGGCAGCTCTGCAGGGCTGGCTGCGGAGCCCTCAGCCCCCAGGCAGCCAGGCAGCGCCTCCAGGGCTCAGGACCTGCTCTCTGCCTCCCTCCCCCCAGCCTGGAGAGCTCGGAGGAGCCTGTCTACGAGAGCCTGGAGGAGTTCCACGTCTTTGTCCTCGCCCATGTGCTGAAGAGACCAATTGTGGTGGTGGCAGACACCATGCTGAGGGACTCAGGGGGAGAAGGTAGGAGCTGCACCTCCTCGGGAGCTGCCCACAGCCAGCCCTGGGGGCTGGGGGGGGAAGGGACCCAGCCAGAGGCACCTGGGCAGGCTGCAGGGGCTGGGCCCAAGGCAGGCTCCTGAGCTCAGCATGGCCAAGGGCAGGGTCCTGCAGCTGGGGCAGCACAGAGCCAGGCTGGGGGTGGGGAGGAGAGGGCTGAGGGCAGCCTGCAGGAGAAGGGCTTGGAGGGGGTGGCTGGGGACAGCCTCCTGCCAGGAGGCAGCAGCAGCCCAGGGGCAGCCCTGGGCAGGGAGGGCAGGGAGAGGATTCTGCCCTCTGCTCCTTTCCTGCTCTGCTCTGCTCCTGCTCTGCTCTGCTCCTCTCCTGCTCTGCTCTGCTCTGCTCTGTTCTGCTCCTGCTCTGCTCCTGCTCCTGCTCTGCTCTGCTCCTGCTCTGCTCTGCTCCTGCTCTGCTCTGCTCTGCTCCTCTCCTGCTCTGCTCCTCTCCTGCTCTGCTCCTGCTCTGCTCTGCTCCTGCTCTGCTCTGCTCCTCTCCTGCTCTGCTCCTGCTCTGCTCTGCTCTGCTCCTGCTCTGCTCCTCTCCTGCTCTGCTCCTGCTCTGCTCCTGCTCTGCTCTGCTCTGCTCTGCTCCTGCTCTGCTCTGCTCTGCTCTGCTCTGCTCCTGCTCTGCTCTGCTCCTGCTCTGCTCTGTTCTGCTCTGCTCCTGCTCTGCTCCTGCTCTGCTCTGCTCCTGCTCTGCTCTGCTCCACTCCTGCTCTGTTCTGCTCTGTTCTGCTCTGCTCTGCTCCTGCTCCTCTCCTGCTCTGCTCTGCTCTGCTCTGCTCTGCTCCTGCTCTGCTCTGCTCTGCCCCTGCTCTGTTCTGCTCTGCTCCTCTCCTGCTCTGCTCTGCTCTGCTCCTGCTCTGCTCCTGCTCTGCTCCTGCTCTGCTCTGCTCTGCTCTGCTCTGTTCTGCTCTGCTCCTGCTCTGCTCCTCTCCTGCTCTGCTCTGCTCTGCTCCTGCTCTGCTCTGCTCTGCTCTGCTCTGCTCCTGCTCTGCTCTGCTCTGCTCCTGCTCTGCTCTGCTCCTGCTCTGCTCTGCTCCTGCTCTGCTCTGCTCTGCTCCTGCTCTGCTCTGCTCTGCTCTGCTCCTGCTCCTGCTCTGCTCTGCTCTGCTCTGCTCCTGCTCTGCTCCTGCTCTGCTCCTGCTCTGCTCTGCTCCTGCTCTGCTCTGTTCTGCTCTGCTCTGCTCTGCTCCACTCCTGCTCTGTTCTGCTCTGTTCTGCTCTGCTCCTGCTCTGCTCTGCTCCTGCTCTGCTCTGCTCTGCTCCTGCTCCTGCTCTGCTCTGCTCTGCTCTGCTCCTGCTCTGCTCCTGCTCTGCTCTGCTCCTGCTCTGCTCTGTTCTGCTCTGCTCTGCTCTGCTCTGTTCTGCTCTGCTCCTGCTCTGCTCTGCTCCTGCTCTGCTCTGCTCCTGCTCTGCTCTGCTCTGCTCTGCTCCACTCCTGCTCTGTTCTGCTCTGTTCTGCTCTGCTCCTGCTCTGCTCTATTCCTGCTCTGCTCCTCTCCTGCTCTGCTCTGCTCCTGCTCTGCTCTGCTCTGCTCCTGCTCTGCTCCTGCTCTGCTCTGCTCCTGCTCTGCTCTATTCTGCTCTGCTCTGCTCTGCTCCACTCCTGCTCTGTTCTGCTCTGCTCTGCTCTGCTCCTGCTCTGCTCTGTTCTGCTCTGCTCTGCTCTGCTCCACTCCTGCTCTGCTCCTGCTCTGCTCTGCTCTGCTCCTGCTCTGCTCTGCTCTGCTCCTGCTCTGCTCTGCTCTGCTCCTGCTCTGCTCTGCTCTGCTCTGCTCTGCTCCTGCTCTGCTCTGCTCTGCTCTGCTCCTGCTCCTGCTCTGCTCTGCTCCTGCTCTGCTCTGCTCCTGCTCTGCTCCTGCTCTGCTCTTGCTCTGCTCTGCTCCTGCTCTGCTCCTGCTCTGCTCTGCTCCTGCTCTGCCTCTGCTCTGCTCCTGCTACTGCTCTGCTCTGCTCTGCTCCTGCTCTGCTCTGCTCTGCTCCTGCTCCTGCTCTGCTCTGCTCTGCTCCTGCTCTGCTCTGCTCTGCTCCTGCTCTGCTCTGCTCTGCTCCTGCTCTGCTCCTGCTCTGCTCCTGCTCTGCTCTGCTCCTGCTCTGCTCCTGCTCTGCTCCTGCTCTGCTCTGCTCTGCTCCTGCTCCTGCTCAGCTCCTGCTCTGCTCTGCTCTGCTCTGCTCTGCTCCTGGCTCTGCTCTGCTCTGCTCTGCTCCTGCTCTGCTCCTGCTCCTGCTCTGCTCCTCTCCTGCTCTGCTCTGCTCTGCTCCTCTCCTGCTCTGCTCTTGCTCTGCTCTGCTCTGCTCCTGCTCTGCTCTGCTCCTGCTCTGCTCCTGCTCTGCTCCTGCTCTGTTCTGCTCTGCTCTGCTCCTGCTCTGCTCTGCTCTGCTCCTGCTCTGCTCCTGCTCCTGCTCTGCTCCTGCTCTGCTCTTGCTCTGCTCTGCTCCTGCTCTGCTCTGCTCTGCTCCTGCTCTGCTCCTGCTCTGCTCTGCTCCTGCTCTGCTCTGCTCTGCTCCTGCTCTGCTCCTGCTCTGTTCTGCTCTGCTCTGCTCCTGCTCTGCTCTGCTCTGCTCCTGCTCTGCTCCTCTCGCTCTGCTCTGCTCTGCTCTGCTCTGCTCCTGCTCTGCTCCTGCTCTGCTCCTGCCTTCTGCTCTGCTCTGCTCTGCTCTGCTCTGCCTCTGCTCCTGCTCTGCTCCTGCTCCTGCTCTGCTCTGCTCTGCTCTGCTCTGCTCTGCTCTGCTCTGCTCTGCTCTGCTCTGCTCTCTGCTCTGCTCTGCTGCTCCTCTCCTGCTCTGCTCCTGCTCTGCTCCTGCTCTGCTCTGCTCTGCTCTGCTCTGCTCTGCTCTGCTCTGCTCCTGCTCTGCTCCTGCTCTGCTCCTGCTCTGTTCTGCTCTGCTCTGCTCCTGCTCTGCTCTGCTCTGCTCCTGCTCTGCTCCTCTCCTGCTCTGCTCCTGCTCTGCTCTTGCTCTGCTTCTGCTCTGCTCTCTCTGCTCTGCTCCTCTCTGCTCTGCTCTGCTCTGCTCCTGCTCTGCTCTGCTCTCCTGCTCCTGCTCTCTGCTCCTGCTCTTGCTCCTCTCCTGCTCTGCTCTGCTCTGCTCCTGCTCTGCTCTGCTCTGCTCTGCTCCTGCTCTGCTCCTGCTCTGCTCCTGCTCTGTTCTGCTCCTGCTCTGCTCCTGCTCTGCTCCTGCTCTGCTCTGCTCTGCTCCTGCTCCTGCTCTGCTCTGCTCTGCTCCTGCTCTGCTCCTGCTCTGCTCCTGCTCTGTTCTGCTCCTGCTCTGCTCCTGCTCTGCTCCTGCTCTGCTCTGCTCTGCTCCTGCTCTGCTCTGCTCTGCTCTGCTCCTGCTCTGCTCTGCTCTGCTCTGCTCCTGCTCTGCTCTGCTCCTGCTCTGCTCTGCTCTGCTCTGCTCTGCTCTGCTCTGCTCTGCTCCTGCTCTGCTCCTGCTCCTGCTCTGCTCTGCTCTGCTCTGCTCTGCTCCTGCTCTCCTGCTCTGCTCCTCTCCTGCTGCTCTGCTCTGCTCTGCTCTGCTCCTGCTCTGCTCTGCTCCTGCTCTGCTCCTGCTCTGCTTGCTGCTCTGCTCTGCTCCTGCTCTGCTCTGCTCTGCTCCTGCTCTGCTCCTCTCCTGCTCTGCTCCTGCTCTGCTCCTGCTCTGCTCTGCTCTGCTCCTGCTCTGCTCTGCTCTGCTCTGCTCTGCTCTGCTCTGCTCTGCTCCTGCTCTGTTCTGCTCTGCTCTGCTCCTGCTCTGCTCTGCTCTGCTCCTGCTCTGCTCCTGCTCTGCTCCTGCTCTTGCTCTGCTCTGCTCTGCTCCTGCTCTGCTCTGCTCTGCTCTGCTCCTGCTCCCTGCTCTGCTCCTGCTCTGCTCTGCTCTGCTCCTGCTCTGCTCCTGCTCTGCTCCTGCTCTGCTCCTGCTCCCTCCTGCTCTGCTCTGCTCTGCTCTGCTCTCCTGCTCTGCTCCTGCTCTGCTCTGCTCTGCTCCTGCTCCTGCTCCTGCTCTGCTCTCCTGCTCTGCTCTGCTCTGCTCTGCTCTCTCTGCTCTGCTCCTGCTCTGCTCCTGCTCTCTCCTGCTCTGCTCTGCTCTGCTCTGCTCTGCTCCTGCTCTGCTCCTGCTCCTGCTCTGCTCTGCTCTGCTCTGCTCCTCTCCTGTTCTGCTCTGCTCTGCTCCTGCTCTGCTCCTGCTCTGCTCTGCTCTGCTCTGCTCTGCTCCTGCTCTGTTCTGCTCTGCTCCTCTCCTGCTCTGCTCTGCTCTGCTCTGCTCCTGCTCTTGCTCTGCTCTGCTCCTGCTCTGCTCTGCTCTGCTCCTCTGCTCTGCTCCACTCCTGCTCTGCTCCCTGCTCTGCTCTGCTCTGCTCCTGCTCTGCTCTGCTCTGCCTCTGCTCTGCTCTGCTCCTGCTCTGCTCTGCTCTGCTCTGCTCTGCTCCTGCTCTGCTCTGCTCCTGCTCTGCTCTGCTCTGCTCTGCTCCTGCTCCTGCTCTGCTCTGCTCCTGCTCTGCTCTGCTCCTGCTCTGCTCCTGCTCTGCTCTGCTCTGCTCTGCTCCTGCTCTGCTCCTGCTCTGCTCCTCTCCCTGCTCTGCTCCTGCTCTGCTCTGCCCTGCTCCTGCTACCTGCTCTGCTCTGCTCTGCTCCTGCTCTGCTCTGCTCTGCTCCTGCTCCTGCTCTGCTCTGCTCTGCTCTGCTCTGCTCTGCTCTGCTCTGCTCTGCTCTGCTCCTGCTCTGCTCCTGCTCTGCTCCTGCTCTGTTCTGCTCCTGCTCTGCTCCTGCTCTGCTCCTGCTCTGCTCTGCTCTGCTCCTGCTCTGCTCAGCTCCTGCTCTGCTTGCTCTCTGCTCTGCTCGTGCCCTGCTCTGCTCTGCTCTGCTCTGCTCCTGCTCTGCTCCTCTCTGCTCTGCTCCTCTCCTGCTCTGCTCTGCTCTGCTCCTCTCCTGCTCTGCTCTTGCTCTGCTCTGCTCTGCTCCTGCTCTGCTCTGCTCCTGCTCTGCTCCTGCTCTGCTCCTGCTCTGTTCTGCTCTGCTCTGCTCCTGCTCTGCTCTGCCTCCTGCTCTGCTCCTGCTCCTGCTCTGCTCCTGCTCTGCTCTTGCTCTGCTCTGCTCCTGCTCTGCTCTGCTCTGCTCCTGCTCTGCTCCTGCTCTGCTCCTCTCCTGCTCTGCTCCTGCTCTGCTCTGCTCTGCTCTGCTCCTGCTCTGCTCTGCTCTGCTCCTGCTCTGCTCCTGCTCTGTTCTGCTCTGCTCTGCTCCTGCTCTGCTCTGCTCTGCTCCTGCTCTGCTCCTCTCCTGCTCTGCTCTGCTCTGCTCCTGCTCTGCTCCTGCTCTGCTCCTGCTCTGTTCTGCTCTGCTCTGCCTCTGCTCTGCCCTGCTCCTGCTCTGCCCTGCTCCTGCTCTGCTCTGCTCCTGCTCTGCTCTGCTCTGCTCTGCTCCTGCTCTGCTCTGCTCTTGCTCTGCTCTGCTCTGCTCTGCTCTGCTCTCCTGCTCTGCTCCTGCTCTGCTCCTGCTCTGCTCTGCTCTGCTCCTGCTCTGCTCCTCTCCTGCTCTGCTCTGCTCCTGCTCTGCTCTGCTCTGCTCTGCTCCTGCTCTGCTCCTGCTTTGCTCCTCTCCTGCTCTGCTCTGCTCTGCTCCTGCTCTGCTCCTGCTCTGCTCTGCTCCTGCCTCTGCTCCTGCTCTGCTCCTGCTCTGTTCTGCTCCTGCTCTGCTCCTGCTCTGCTCCTGCTCTGCTCTGCTCTGCTCCTGCTCTGCTCCTGCTCTGCTCTGCTCTGCTCTCTGCTCTGCTCCTGCTCTGCTCCTGCTCTGTTCTGCTCCTGCTCTGCTCCTGCTCTGCTCCTGCTCTGCTCTGCTCTGCTCCTGCTCTGCTCTGCTCTGCTCTGCTCCTGCTCTGCTCTGCTCTGCTCTGCTCCTGCTCTGCTCAGCTCCTGCTCGCTGCTCTGCTCCTGCTCTGCTCTGCTCTGCTCTGCTCTGCCTCCTGCTCTGCTCCTGTCTCCTGCTCTGCTCTGCTCTGCTCTGCTCCTGCTCTGCTCCTCTCCTGCTCTGCTCCTCTCCTGCTCTGCTCTGCTCTGCTCTGCTCTGCTCCTGCTCTGCTCCTGCTCTGCTCCTGCTCTGTTCTGCTCTGCTCTGCTCCTGCTCTGCTCTGCTCTGCTCCTGCTCTGCTCCTCTCCTGCTCTGCCTCCTGCTCTGCTCCTGCTCTGCTCTGCTCTGCTCTGCTCTTGCTCTGCTCTGCTCCTGCTCCTGCTCTGCTCCTGCTCTGCTCCTGCTCTGTTCTGCTCTGCTCTGCTCCTGCTCTGCTCTGCTCTGCTCCTGCTCTGCTCCTCTCCTGCTCTGCTCCTGCTCTGCTCTTGCTCTGCTCTGCTCTGCTCCTGCTCTGCTCTGCTCTGCTCCTGCTCTGCTCTGCTCTGCTCTGCTCCTGCTCTGCTCTGCTCTGCTCCTGCTCTGCTCCTGCTCTGCTCCTGCTCTGTTCTGCTCTGCTCCTCTCCTGCTCTGCTCCTGCTCTGCTCTTGCTCTGCTCCTGCTCTGCTCTTGCTCTGCTCTGCTCTGCTCCTGCTCTGCTCCTCTCCTGCTCTGCTCTGCTCTGCTCTGCTCTGCTCCTGCTCTGTTCTGCTCTGCTCTGCTCCTGCTCTGCTCTGCTCCTCTCCTGCTCTGCTCTGCTCCTGCTCTGCTCTGCTCTGCTCCTGCTCTGCTCCTGCTCTGCTCTGCTCCTGCTGCTGCTCCTCTCCTGTTCTGCTCTGCTCTGCTCCTGCTCTGCTCCTGCTCTGCTCTGCTCTGCTCCTGCTCTGCTCCTGCTCTGTCTCTGCTCTGCTCCTCTCCTGCTCTGCTCTGCTCTGCTCTGCTCTGCTCTTGCTCTGCTCTGCTCCTGCTCTGCTCTGCTCTGCTCCTGCTCTGCTCCTCTCCTGCTCTGCTCCTGCTCTGCTCTTGCTCTGCTCTGCTCTGCTCCTGCTCCTGCTCTGCTCTGCTCCTGCTCTGCTCTGCTCTGCTCCTGCTCTGCTGCTCTGCTCTGCTCCTGCTCTGTTCTGCTCTGCTCTGCTCCTGCTCTGCTCTGCTTCTGCTCCTGCTCTGCTCCTCTCCTGCTCTGCTCCTGCTCTGCTGCTTGCTCTGCTCTGCTCTGCTCCTGCTCTGCTCCTGCTCTGCTCTGCTCTGCTCCTGCTCTGCTCCTGCTCTGCTCTGCTCTGTTCTGCTCTGCTCTGCTCCTGCTCTGCTCTGCTCTGCTCTGCTCTGCTCCTGCTCCTGCTCTGCTCCTGCTCTGCTCTGCTCTGCTCTGCTCTGCTCTGCTCCTGCTCTGCTCCTGCTCTGCTCTGCTCTGCTCCTGCTCTCCTGCTCTGCTCTCGCTGCTCTGCTCCTGCTCTGCTCTGCTCCTGCTCCTGCTCTGCTCCTCTCTGCTCTGCTCTGCTCCTGCTCTGCTCCTGCTCTGCTCTCTCTGCTCTGCTCTGCTCTGCTCCTGCTCTGCTCTCTGCTCTGCTCTGCTCTGCTCTGCTCTGCTCTGCCTCCTGCTCTGCTCTGCTCTGCTCTGCTCTCTGCTCTCTCCTGCTCTGCTCCTGCTCTGCTCTGCTCTGCTCTGCTCTGCTCCTTCTCTGCTCTGCTCTGCTCTGCTCTGCTCCTCTCCTGCTCTGCTCTGCTCCTGCTCTGCTCTGCTCCTGCTCTGCTCTGCTCCTGCTCCTGCTCTGCTCTGCTCCTGCTCTGCTCTGCTCTGCTCTGCTCTGCTCCTCTGCTCTGCTCTGCTCCTCTCCTGCTCTGCTCCTGCTCTGCTCTGCTCCTCTCCTGCTCTGCTCTGTTCTGCTCTGCTCCTGCTCTGCTCTGCTCTGCTTCCTGCTCTGCTCCTGCTCCT